>NC_069499.1:599781808-600069308 GCF_027579735.1 Bombina bombina | reverse complement strand
TGTGTAATCCTTTACTGTGGGGGAAAGCAGTCTCCATGTGTCATGAACTCCCATTAATATCATGTCATCGTGTATGGATCTGAGTGCTCTTATGGAGATATATGAGTGACTTCTCGAGTTGTCTAGGTTAGGGTTAAGGGGGACATTTAAGTCTCCTCCTATGACTAGTGGGCCTTTGGCGAAGGATAGGATAGAGTTTGTCACTTTGTGGAAAAAAGACGCCTGAAGTGTATTGGGGGCGTATATATTCACAAGAGTTATGGGCCTGCCAAACAGGAGTCAACTGATCGCTATATATCTCCCCTCCTTACCCCTATCTATCCACTGTATCTGAAAAGGTGTAGATTTATGGATCATTATGCTAACTCCGCATACTTTTTGGGATTTATGGCTACAATGATAGTGTGTGTGGTATGTTGTAGCAAAAAATGACGCTCCTTTCCCGCCACAAAATGGGTTTCTTTTAAAAATAGGATGTCAATGTGTTTATAATTGATATCTTTAAAGGCTAAGCGTCTTTTATGTGGATCATTGAACCCTTTTACATTTAGCGTAAGGAGTTGTAAAGACTTTCCCATAGTTCTGTTAAGTGTGCTTCAAAGATAAAATCTTGCCCAAAGAGGTTATCTGGAGAAGGCTGTAAAGTATGAGATCATATAAAATATTGGTTTTGTGTGTGAAATTATACATGTGTACTAGTAACCTGTACCTTAAATGACATCTTGTAAGAAAGCAGTTTCTGTCAACCATAAACAAACAATAAATAAACATAAAAAACAAAAATAACCAAACGTGTCGCAAAAAGAAAAACATGGGGATAGTTGTCCATCTCTCCTTTAACAATGCATTAATTAATCAATAAATAAACAATATGCAGGGGTTGCATAACTTTAACCATTTTTACCTATAGAAAAATATATTCAAGTTGAACCATCATGAATACTGCAAGAGGTAACTTGTCATGCAGGAAAACCTATGTAAAACCAGAAGGTGTTTTAGGCACTTTGGAAGATTAGTACTTTACCGACTAGTGTCCAGTCAATACTGTCATGTCTGTTCTTCTGAAGGGCTTGTAGTGTTCTTCTTCGTTTTTTTTTGGCTGGAGCTGTTTGCCACAGGGCTCTGGGAGGTCATGATTGCATTAGTTGTCCCGTAGAGGGCTGGTCTTCTGGTGTAGGGAGCTCCTTTGGTGGTGATATACCCAGTGACTTACAAAAAGGTTGTGCTTCCATCAACGATTTTCAAATTAATTTTTCCCCTTTGTGTGTTACTATGAGGGAGCAGGGGAAGCCCCAACGATATTGAATTTCCTTTGCCCTGAGAACTGTAGTAAAGGGTTCCTCCTCTGAAGGTTGCGAGGTGCTAGATCTGAGTAAACTTGGATTCAGCAATTATGGTATACGATATCTTTCTGCTGTCTTGCTGCTTTCAAGATTTCTTGTTTCCTTGGAAGTCTTTTAATTTTAGTATGACATCTCGTGGTGGAGCTTGGTCCGGAGGCCTGGGTCTCAAAGCTCTGTGAGCTCTATCCATAGTAGTATCGTGGGTGGCAGATGGGCCCAGTAGATGTGAAAAAGGCCTGCTAGGAACTCAGAGAGAGTATTAGGGAGAATAGCCTCGGTAATGCCTTTAATTGGCAGATTTTGTCATCTCTCTCTATTCTCCAGATCTTCAATTTTATCTTGAAGTTGAGTGATCTGCAAATCATGCATGTTAGCCGTTGTATGTAAGTTAGATATTTCTGACTGATTTAAATCGTTATCTTCCTCCAAGGCCTCCACTCTTTGATCAATATCAGTAACTTATTTTCTTAAACCAGCTATTTCTTCCTTAATGCACTAGCGTACTTGTGTCACCAGATTATTAAAATCCTGCTTAGACGGCATGGAGTGTAGCAGTGCGGTGGGTACCTGAGCAGTATCTGTCGCTTCGGCCTCTTCATCTTCAGAAGACGAAGAGACGTGCTTCTGGGCTTTTGAGGTTGTCTGTTTAGTGATTGGAGTTTGGTCAGGCAGCTTGAAGAAAGCGTTCACAGTTTGTTGCGGTGTTGCAGGGGCTTTGCCCAATTTGTCTGCTTTATTAAGCTTTTTAGGTGACATTGTTGTCTCTTAGCAGGACAGGTATCAGCATAAGCCCCAGTAGTTGCGCTTACTATCTTACGCCTAAATTTAGAGTTTTGCGGCCTAAGGGGTGCGTTAGCTACGCGTTTTTTTTTTCTAACGCACGTTGTTTTTAATGCTGGTATTTAGAGTTTAAAAACAACCTTCTAACGTGACTCCTAACGCGTCTATTTAATACACGTAATCACGCCTGCATTAGACAGTCTCCCAGTGAAGAACACTGATCGCTATATATCTCCCCTCCTTACCCCTATCTATCCACTGTATCTGAAAAGGTGTAGATTTATGGATCATTATGCTAACTCCGCATACTTTTTGGGATTTATGGCTACAATGATAGTGTGTGTGGTATGTTGTAGCAAAAAATGACGCTCCTTTCCCGCCACAAAATGGGTTTCTTTTAAAAATAGGATGTCAATGTGTTTATAATTGATATCTTTAAAGGCTAAGCGTCTTTTATGTGGATCATTGAACCCTTTTACATTTAGCGTAAGGAGTTGTAAAGACTTTCCCATAGTTCTGTTAAGTGTGCTTCAAAGATAAAATCTTGCCCAAAGAGGTTATCTGGAGAAGGCTGTAAAGTATGAGATCATATAAAATATTGGTTTTGTGTGTGAAATTATACATGTGTACTAGTAACCTGTACCTTAAATGACATCTTGTAAGAAAGCAGTTTCTGTCAACCATAAACAAACAATAAATAAACATAAAAAACAAAAATAACCAAACATGTGTCGCAAAAAGAAAAACATGGGGATAGTTGTCCATCTCTCCTTTAACAATGCATTAATTAATCAATAAATAAACAATATGCAGGGGTTGCATAACTTTAACCATTTTTACCTATAGAAAAATATATTCAAGTTGAACCATCATGAATACTGCAAGAGGTAACTTGTCATGCAGGAAAACCTATGTAAAACCAGAAGGTGTTTTAGGCACTTTGGAAGATTAGTACTTTACCGACTAGTGTCCAGTCAATACTGTCATGTCTGTTCTTCTGAAGGGCTTGTAGTGTTCTTCTTCGTTTTTTTTTGGCTGGAGCTGTTTGCCACAGGGCTCTGGGAGGTCATGATTGCATTAGTTGTCCCGTAGAGGGCTGGTCTTCTGGTGTAGGGAGCTCCTTTGGTGGTGATATACCCAGTGACTTACAAAAAGGTTGTGCTTCCATCAACGATTTTCAAATTAATTTTTCCCCTTTGTGTGTTACTATGAGGGAGCAGGGGAAGCCCCAACGATATTGAATTTCCTTTGCCCTGAGAACTGTAGTAAAGGGTTCCTCCTCTGAAGGTTGCGAGGTGCTAGATCTGAGTAAACTTGGATTCAGCAATTATGGTATACGATATCTTTCTGCTGTCTTGCTGCTTTCAAGATTTCTTGTTTCCTTGGAAGTCTTTTAATTTTAGTATGACATCTCGTGGTGGAGCTTGGTCCGGAGGCCTGGGTCTCAAAGCTCTGTGAGCTCTATCCATAGTAGTATCGTGGGTGGCAGATGGGCCCAGTAGATGTGAAAAAGGCCTGCTAGGAACTCAGAGAGAGTATTAGGGAGAATAGCCTCGGTAATGCCTTTAATTGGCAGATTTTGTCATCTCTCTCTATTCTCCAGATCTTCAATTTTATCTTGAAGTTGAGTGATCTGCAAATCATGCATGTTAGCCGTTGTATGTAAGTTAGATATTTCTGACTGATTTAAATCGTTATCTTCCTCCAAGGCCTCCACTCTTTGATCAATCTCAGTAACTTATTTTCTTAAACCAGCTATTTCTTCCTTAATGCACTAGCGTACTTGTGTCACCAGATTATTAAAATCCTGCTTAGACGGCATGGAGTGTAGCAGTGCGGTGGGTACCTGAGCAGTATCTGTCGCTTCGGCCTCTTCATCTTCAGAAGACGAAGAGACGTGCTTCTGGGCTTTTGAGGTTGTCTGTTTAGTGATTGGAGTTTGGTCAGGCAGCTTGAAGAAAGCGTTCACAGTTTGTTGCGGTGTTGCAGGGGCTTTGCCCAATTTGTCTGCTTTATTAAGCTTTTTAGGCGACATTGTTGTCTCTTAGCAGGACAGGTATCAGCATAAGCCCCAGTAGTTGCGCTTACTATCTTACGCCTAGATTTAGAGTTTTGCGGCCTAAGGGGTGCGTTAGCTACGCGTTTTTTTTTTCTAACGCACGTTGTTTTTAATGCTGGTATTTAGAGTTTAAAAACAACCTTCTAACGTGACTCCTAACGCGTCTATTTAATACACGTAATCACGCCTGCATTAGACAGTCTCCCAGTCTCCCATAGAGATCAATGAGAAATCAAACAAACACACTTTTTTCACCTAACACTCGATCTCGCGAGAAATACGCACTGCTCAGTCATATGACGTATACCACATAATGCACAACAAAAACACACTGCAAATGTACTAAAAACAATCACAAAACATAGCACACACGCATTACACATTCATAAGCGAGGGAAAAAAAATACACTAAACGAGGAATACACATATACCTTACGATACGGAAATACGCAAAAAAAAAAAAAGGAAAAATAAATGCCCCCTCATACACAAGCAAAATACTCGCATTCAACATTAAGGAATATTAGGACAAACATACATTTACAACACTTCACAAATACGACACCATCAACAATTAACATTTACAGATAATTCTATTGGACAATGTTATGGAAAACGATCACTATGACATCATCGCATTCTACACATTCCACAAATACTAACTCAAAATGAGCATGCGCAAATTCACACAACTAATACACATTGCACGCATACTAATTACTAACAAAGCACACCTGAACACAATTTACAATGCAAACCGGTACATCATTAAACATTTACATAGGCTATATAAGCACAACACAAGCATGGCTTCTTTGACTGTGTTGCTGGTGGGGTTTTGGAGAATTAGAGAGATTTAGTGCCTTATTGTGAGTAGTGTTAGTGTGAGAGAGGGAGTTAGTGTTATTGTGCGGATTAGTGGTAGTGTGAGTTAGTGGTAGTGTGAGTTAGTGGTAGTGTGAGTTAGTGGTAGCGTGAGTTAGTGGTAGCGTGAGTTAGTGGTAGCGTGAGTTAGTGGGAGCGTGAGTTAGTGGGAGCGTGATTTAGTGGTAGTGTGAGTTAGTAAGAGAGCGTTAGTGAGCGACAGTTGGTTTGGGTGAGTGTGCGAGTGCTTTTTCTGTATACGTAACATATTTACACGCAAACACATTCAATACATACATACAGTTATCAATAACACTACATACACTCCATACCCCATACCCTCTCATACTACACTCCATACCCCATTCCCTGTAGTCCCATTCCCTTTCATCCCATACCCCATTCCCTGTAATTCCATACCCCATTCCCTGTAATCCCATCCCCTAGTTACATTTAGTTTACATATCCTCCTTTTAGTCTTCGTATACATTTTGGTTGGTTAAATACTCCTTACCCTCTTTTATTTATATCCCTTTCACACTTTGAGCACTTTTTTGGTCTTTTTATTTATTTATTTTGACCCCCTTTCATTTGGGCACAGTCACTTTTTGTTGGAGTAGTTAGGGATTAGTTTAGGGAAGAGATGGAAGAGGAGGGCAGACAGGAGATTAGTCAGGGGAGAGGGAGAGGGGGGAGGAGAGGGAGAGGGGGGGGGAGAGGAACAGGACAGGAAGGGGGGCAGGAAGCGGTGGGTGGACCCAGCCACTTGGTTCAAGATAAACAAGTGGCTGGGCCCAGTTCCGGATAGAGTAGGGCTTCACAGTCCGGGAAAAAGAGGGCACCATCAGAGGGGAAGGCCAAGGCGACTAGGGAGGTGAGGTTTACTATGGAGAAGAAGGAGGCCCTCATAGAGATGTATATGGACAGGTATATGAGGCTGCAAGCTCCGAAGACCACCCCGAGTAACAAGAGGAAGCTCTGGCGGGAGATAATGGATGCAGTGAATGCAGTGGGGGGCCATAACAGAGATATGGACTCGATTAAACATCGCTACCGGGACTGCAAGATGGAGCTTAAATTTTCTTTACCAGGGAGTACCAACGTGCAACTGGGAGCGGTGGCGGCCCTCCAATTAACATGGAGTATTCTCAATGGGAGGAAATGTTGCGTCCCAGCATCTCCGAGGTGGCCATAGTCGGGATCGGAGGAATCGATACCGGGAACCTTCCACTCTCATCTGACGGTAAGCTCATTTAAGAATCTATTAACATCCAAAATAAAGAATGTATTTAAGGATATGATTAATGCTATTACGCTGTTTAACACATTATTACGTAAGCGCATTCACAATTACCTTGCAATTACATTAGGATCTAGGCTACAGGTTAGGTGTGCATTTAAACAGACTGAAAACCAACGCAAAAACATTCAGATTGACCAGATAGATATCACAAACACGTTTTGGAAAATGCAGAAATCGTATTGATTGTTAGATTTCAAAGTGGTTTAATGAGGCTGCATTTGTAATTCTATTGTAAGCAAAAGCATTTATATCTTTATTTGGAAAAATGCTAATATAAACATTTCTTTCTTTTTGAAATATACAGACTCTGGGGAGGAGGCAGCACAGCAACTACAGACTCCTTCTTTTCCCAGTTATGAGAGTGGTGGGGATGAATCACCACCTCAGAGAGAAATGGAAGAGGCCCCCCCTGCACAAGAAGAAGAGCCCCCCCTGCACAAGAAGAAAAGGCCACTGAAGTAGAAGAAGAGGCCCCTCAAGCACCAGCAGGCCGCCGTGCACCAGCAGGCCGCCGTGAACAACAGGAGGAGATAGCCGAGGTGCAGGTGTTGCTCGATTTCATTGAGCAGATGCGTGCCTCCCGGATGGAAAATATCCGAACTCGAAGTCAGATGACAGAAGATCTTTGTGCCATTCGAGAAGGACAAAGAGAAATTATACAGGTCCTTAGAGGAGTTGAACAAGGAAAAAACCGGAGTGTGCAGATTCTAGAAGATATGTTTAATTTCTTCCGGGAGGCGCATGCTGGGCCATCTGCTGCTGGGCCATCTGCTGCTGAGCCATCTCATCTTGGTACTCCTCCATCTCCTCCTCATCTTGGTCATACTAGTACTCCTCCTTCCCCTCTTCCCACAACATCTCCGATGAGAACTCGGAGGGGGCAGTTGCCCCCCAGAGCCTCAGTCTCGTGGGAAGAGGGGAAGGAAGAGGAAGTAAGTATTTTTTGAGATATATGTTTGTTTTGTATTTATTTAATGTGTAATGGATAGGTATGTGATGATGTGGTTTTCATACATTTGTGGACCACACTCTGTATATAATCTGCTTCTATGGGACCGGGTCCATGGAGGCAGATTGTTTGCAGAGTGTGGGTTATAAGTATGTGGACACCACATCATCACATACCTATCCTTATTCATGATATTGATTGGTTTCTGTGATGTGATGTCCAAACTGTTTCCCTAATCTCAAACAAAATGACCATTACAATTATACATGATGGCATATTACTGTTTGAATGCCAATAACACAGCTTAAAGGGACAGTCAGAACATTATTGTTTACAAAGAAAACACTGTATTACTCATTATCAAGTTTGAAACAAAAACATGGAGAAATACACTTGTGACTTTTGTGATTACCCTTGTATCTATGCCTCTGGAAAATGTCAACTTATTGATGTTATTTTGACAGAACAACATTTTAGACAATCAATGATCAATCCAGGGTAAATATGCTGTATGAGCTCAAGGTTTTCTATATGAAAATGCTATCAAAATGCCCTCTAGTGGTCAAAATGCATTCCGATTAGATGCACTCTTCAAGCTCTAAGAAAGGAGCACACAAACCTCCTAGGTTTAGCTAGCAACTAAGAATAACAAGAGAACTATGATAAATTGTTGACAAACGTTTGAGATAATTTTTTTACAAAAATGCATTTCTCATAATGAAAGTCATTATTGGTTTTCAAGACTGTCCCTTTTAAAAAAATACATATGCTAACATATACTAATCTTTTGTGATTATCGGTATATCTACATGTACTTGTTCAAACAAGAAATATTGGAATAGGATTTCTATTGACGTGTTAAATTAAGTCTATTTTCTTAAAGAGACATTATTGTGTTTGAATTATTTTAGAAAGACATTTTATTTACAAGGAATATGGTTTCAAGTCCTTTTATGAGTGAATAAACAAATATATGCTCACAATAATATATTTGGAGATTAACCAATGTGGAACTCATACATGACACAATACTCAACATTTTCATTAAAGGGACAGTATACAATCTTTTCCAGAGAACTGCATGTAATAGACACCACTAGAAACAACAAGATGACCACATAATGATATCAAAATCCATAAGAAAAAGGTTTAAACACTTTCTTAGAAAATATGTTTAGCTATATTGAAAAGATAGCTGGAAAGCCCATTCCAAGTGGAAAATAAGACAATACCCCTTCATTTGCATATGAAAAGACCCTTTACACAAACAGGAGCAAGCTAGAGAAGGTAGCTGATGGTACTCACATCAAACTTTGAGGCTTGGCGAGGAGTCTGAAAATCAGTGCAATGTTATTTGAACATAAGCAAAAATAGACATTTTTTTTTATAAAAAAGGACTATATAAATAAAGATAAAAAACATATTTGTGTTTTTAAAATGAGTGTATAATGACCCTTTAATACAAAATACAACGACATAACATCTAGAAGAAGTAGGTATCTCATATATTTTGCATATGATAAAGATAAATGCATATTGATTACTTGATTCTAATACAATAGCGCATTTTTCGGAATTCGATATGTTGAAAATTAAACACAACACAGTCATTATTCATAAAAAGGAACATATTGTTGACAAACATATTAAACAAGATGGACTATATTCATGGATTTGCACTTGCCTCAAAATATCTTATGCACGAAAACATTTTGCTTTCATTCATTTATTCAACCAGACAGCCATCAAAAGAGAATGTTGTGTTCTTTATCAGCTATGGGTCAACAATGTACATGATTCACATAATCCATACTCACCATGGTTTTAAACTTGGCTTCTCATTCACAGACGAGGGTTACGTGCAAATTCAAATATTGCGGGACTACGTAATACAATCAGATGGTTTTTACACCTTGGCATGTGACGTCTTAATTAACATGGCGCATCCTTGATCGCGTAAAAATGCCATCCAATAATAGATGCATCCTTGATCGCGTAAAAACGCCATCCAATAAAAGGCGCATCCTTGATCGCGTACAAACGCCATCCAATAATAGGCGCATCCTTGATCGCATAAAAACGCCATCCAATAAAAGGCGCATCCTTGATCGCGTAAAAACATCAGCCAATACAAGGACTCATTGGACAGCCTGGCAGGTGACGTCTTAAGCAACATGGTGCATCCGAGTTCGAGTAAAAACGTCAGCCAATACAAGGACTCATTTGATAGCTTGGCATATCAATAAGAAACGTATTTATATTTTAGAAACTAGTATGTGTCTATATTGCTAGCTAGGAATGTCACGTTAGATAACGTAATACTGTGATATATGAAATAGAATCCATTAGTGAAAATAAGGAGATATTTCATTAGAAGCAGAGGATTATTAACTAAACAATTTAGCAAGCAGCATGGTTTAAATAGACATGAAAACAACATGTTAGGTTACACGATTATGTACGACATTGCAAATTTGAAATACATTGTAACAATAAATGAAAATCTTTGGATTATTGTGTTTAATGTCCCTTTAACTGAGAATTAATGCTAGGAGATGCATTTGGAAAATAGGGATGTGTTATATATTATATGTTAAAGGGACAGTCAAACCCAGAAATGTTGTTGTTTAAAAATAAAGGTAATCCCTTTATTACACATTACCCATTTTTGAACAACCAACACAGTTATATTTATATTAATATACTTTTTACTTCTGTTATTATCTTGTATCTAAGCTTCTGATGACTGACCCCTTATTTCTGTTCTTTTGACAGACATGCAGTTTAGCCAATCAATGCTCACTCTTAGGTTACTTTACGTGCATGAGCTAAATGTTATCTCTATGAAACATGTGAAATAATGCCTTATAGTAGTCAAAATGTATTCAGATTAGAGGCAGTCTTCAAGGTCGAAGAAATTAGCATATGAAGCTCCTAGTTTTAGCTTTCAACTAAGAATACCAAGAGAACAAAGCAAAATCGTTGATAAAAGTAAATTAGGAAGTTGGTTAAAATTGCATGCCCTATTTAAATCATGAATCATCTTTTGGGACCTGACTGTCCCTTTAACTATAGCTATGGTGTCCATCTTTAACATTTAAAAGGTACACATGATAAATACATATGGCATTGATGTTTTCAGATATGTTTTTATTGTTTTGGAATAACAATAATGACACATGTATTGATCAAACGTGTCACTTATTCAAGTTGAAATATGGTAGCCATATATCGGAGGATAATTAAAGTGACAAAATATTAATAGAAAGATATTAATCATCTAAAATATGCGCATTACACACAGTGATTGCTTTGGTTACACTACTACAATAAGATATAATTGAAATTGGAATACATGTGCTGTCAACATTCAAATAAGAGTCTTTTTAAAATAAGATTATATGTCCTTGTTCATGTAAAAAGGACAAAAAAGCATTAGAAATGCAGATCCATTCCTTAACAATTGTGGTCAGCATCACTTAAAGGGACATGATTCACAAAGAGGATACTATTTACAGAAAAATACAACTTTACAGAGATTAACTCATTCTATCAATCCTGGGATCATTTGTTAAAGGTGCATCAATTCACAAATAGATTACAAATGAACACATGGATGTGAAATTAAAAATATACATATATATATATATATATATATATAAAATATAATATATCAGCACTCCATTTATATATAATTTCTGAAGTCCCGACTACATTGTGGAGACATAAGGAACCAAAGTACAGCGTCCTGCAAACAAGTAAGGCGTGGGATACTCCACTAAGTGCCTTGCACATTCAGGATACCTTTGAGACAGAAGGAATTCAAAGAACAGGTAATATCATTCTAATAACAGAAGCGGATGCATATTTACAATGATATACAGGGTCTTAAGTCGATCTTAAGTTAACCACCTGACCGCCATATTAGCTGCTGTGTAAGTAGCGATACCACAGAACACTGTGAAATTACCTGTCTTATTACACCTTATCCTAAGTCGATCTTAGGTTACTGTGAACGTTGCTATATCTGCTGTTGTGGAAATTGAGATTAATAACAATGGAACTGTTCACGTTACTTGTCTTTCAAAATAGACTTTCACTATTTGCAGGATGTTTTACACTTTTGGAGACCTATTTATGGGACTTTATTGTCCGGAAAAGTAAACCAGGACTAAGTTTTTCATATATACCCTGGAATAGAGGCCTCTATATAGGGTTCCTTTTTAAAGTGCAAAAGCTGTAGACTTTGATTTTCTTCAATAAAATGTTTTAAAATAAAAATACATGTTGGATACATGTTAGATATATTTCACATACCATCAGATTCCAAGGGAGTTACTGTTGCTCAAAGACACACATCAATGTTGCATTAAAGATATACACAGCCAAAGTTATGATTTATATAATTTTGATGGAGCATACAAATGACTTTAGATTTGTTCTTCTCAATGATTCATATTTTCAATTTATTGTCTGTATTATTTTTGAAATCATAAAAGCAGAGTACATGGAACATTTAAGAGTTCTCATGTGTGTATCACTTGATGATTGTTGTCAAAATTGAAAATCTAAACAAACATATGCTATCCATCTTCTGAAGAACAAAGGTGTAGACTAAGAAGCTTTGAGATCTTAATCTTTCAATATTAAAATAAAATTGATATATAATCAGAGGAGTAATTTATATGTTTGATTCAAATGTAATGCTTCATCAGACTCATGCTCATAATATTGATTACCAATACACCTTCAATGACCATATAAATGAGTCAATGGACTTACCAGAAGACTGCAAAGGCAGCTTAGTGTCGGTGCTGGATCCCTCTGGGCTCCCCACAACAACTCTCTCTATGAATGATATAGATATATATTAGTGAACACAGTTTGGACATCCCTATATCACATCTGTATCGATTTATAAGAATAATCAACTTCGAAATGTGAAGAATAGAGCAGTAATCTGAAGAATAAATGCATGATTGAATCAAGGGGATTATGAATAAAATGATGTATTTAACATATGTTTAATTTCTGACTATATTAGACATCAAATTCATCTCATATGATTCTATTGCATATCTAAATATACCCATTGATCAATGTTCTTCAAAGAATACACACAAACAAAATTTGGAATAACAACTGTTGACAAATATAAACAAAGACATGTGGCACATCGAGCCATTTGTGCAATGTACAGTAATCTTGTTTAGGACACAACACATATTGATCATAATACCAAACAGAATTTATTTTTCAAAATATGTAATAATGGTGCTGTTAGAGTATGCTTATATCTATAAAGTAAGTCCAACAGTTAATATGTGAATTATATATCAATATTGTTTCTTACAAAAAATGTAAGGATGAATTAATCTATTGTTTATTAAAGGGACACTGACATCAATTTTTACAATCAGTGATTTCACTTTTCAAATTGTTAAAAATAATTTTACATTGACTCCTATTATAATATTTATTTGGCAACATTTTAATCTTTAAGGCAGCTAAGCAATTATTGTTATCAATAAATATTGGTCGTTGAAGGTATCCACCAATCAGCAAGAACAACCCAGGTTGGTCAACAAAAATGGACCTGCAGATAAATTTACATTCTTGCTTTTCAAATACATTTATCAAGAGAATATTGAAAATATGATTCTAGGAGTCAATTATAAAGTTGATTAATATTGCATGCTCTATCTGAATGACAACAGTAATAATTTTTGCTCAGTTTTCCTTTAATATAAAAAGATATTGATTTGACAATGTCGCTGTTAATGAATTCTCCATATGTTGATGTAATGAATGGGATGGAGCATGCAATTACAATCGAATATGTTATTTATGGATATCCTCAAGATTCTTTAATTATCCTCTCTTAAAGGGACATGAAGCTCCAAATGTGTAATTGGATAATTTTTGCATTAAAATCAAGCATGTGATTTGTTAATAATTGATAATAGACTTATTTTGGACTTGTTTGCTTCATTGTGTTATAATCTTTTTGGAAAGGAGCAACTATGTACTACTGTTATCTGAACACATGATTTGAACATATGAAAATAGGCCAATTTCAGCATAAAAAAACAGCCGGTTAATCCCAGTAATGCGTTGCTTAACCTAAACCGACCTAGATATGATTTTAGAATAACGATAACAATAGACTGAACCAATTTAGCTAATCAAATGTTTATAAAAATCAGGAAAATCACGTGTCTAAATCATTAAATGTAAAATTTACTTGTCATGTCCCTTAAATGACTCGAAAAAATAAAAATATGTAATGTATATTTTATAAATCGAAACATATGCAAAAATGTGTGAATGTGGTCAAAATGTATCCCAATAATATCAAGCAATACACAGGGGAAGAATATAAATTGGCCATTAAAAGAATCTTACAGTAAAATGAAGATATCAAGAATAGAAGGGATATCTTCAAATAGTCCAAGTTTTAGATTTGTATTACAATGTAATCCAAAATTTGTTTTTGATTCTTAATTTAAAATATTAAAGAAATAGAATTTGAGGATCCATATAAATATCGATCAATGTGGATGTATTATGTAATGTTCTGTCGATGTTTCTAAAACAAATGTCAATTAAAATGAGACATACCATACTGTGACAAGCCCTGGCTTGAGGTTCCAGCACCAACATCCAGATGTGTAAAATATTAAATGAGGATTGGATATCATTAATACAAATCAGGCCATGTTGAAAACCTTTTTTTTTAAAAAAAAATCAGTGACAAACTAATAATCGTTTTTTATTCACATGAGTTCATTGTTTCCTCAATTAATGTCATCAAAAATATATCCTGTACTCTTATTTTCAATCTGTTATGTTGTTGACTGTAGCTTTAATTCATTTGTTGTGTTATTTCATTCTCATCAATTGATGGACATAGTTCATTGTTTATTTTGATTTTACTAGTATATTTTTTTAAATGTAGAAGATTGAAAATAAGGATACTGTATTCTTCACATATATAATTAACATATACATTTGATCAACATGTGTAAAGCGATGCCATTTACAGCAAACACATCTTCACGTGTGTGCGCAATTCTATTTTTCGTGATCATTGCGCAATGATTTCAAGCGGAATTACGCATCCGTGATTTGACCAACATGTGTACAGCGATGCCAGTTACAGCAAACACATCTTCACGTGTGTGCGCAATTCTATTTTTCGTGATCATTGCGCAATTATTCTAAGCGGAAATACGCTTCCGTGAATCAAAATTAATTTTGATAGAGTAGTGTGATGAGTATCATTTCATAAAGACTTCAAATATATTTGCAATTGGGTGTATTACGAGATGCAAATCGTATATTTGTTAATATTTAACAATAACAAAGAATATTTCTAACTGTCTTAGGATTCGATAGTTAATGTATGAAATGGCGGATGATAGTGATTTCACGGATGCGCAATTGCCTTTTCGCTCTGTGACGCATATTCTGTAGAGCGTAAGAAACATACATCATTTCTATTTCATGTGTGACTAATCTAAATTCAGATATCTAAAAATCATATGTAGCGTATGTTGTGAGATCTATATAGGTTGAATATATGAGTATATACACATTTCTTATAAGTCTCATCAAATAATATATTATATGAAGTTGGATAGTTACCTGGTTCAGATTCTCTGTCCGCTCCTCCAAGGCCACCGGATGGAGAAGCAGCTGCACTGGCCCCAGTCAGGACTTTCAGATCCAGCAGCTGGGAGGGAAGAGGAGGCCGAGGATGGAGAGGATCGAAATCTGCTGGGGACCCGGAGACTGAGGAGCTTGCATTTGCATAAAGTCACCTCATAAGGGAGTAGGTAGAGTTTCTGCAGGGGCTTATTTTTTTGCCACTTCTTTTACGGGCTTGTACCCACTCCCTTATGAGGTCGACTTTTTTGTGCAGTCGCAACCTCATATCTCCGAATCTCCGCATGATCTGATCCTGGCTCTTCTGGACGCCCAACACCAATTGAACCGCATTGGTAATAGACGCCCAGAGGGCCTTCTTAACCTTCACATCTGTCGACTTCCTCTTGTTCCCAAACAGCTGCGGATAAAAGTCCTGGACGGCGTGGACCAGTGCAGCACACTCCTGCTTGGTGAACCTGGGAGGTGTCATGCCTGCTGTGTTTTGTAATATAATAATAATTATAATAATAATATATATACATGCCTGCAGGCATTAGAGAACTGACAAAGATGGCAACATGTAATGGACTTTTATATGGTGAAGTAAACATGAGATGCACCATGTGACATGTTATCTGTACATCTGATTGGATAAAACTTGTTATAATGTCTGTGAGACCATCCTGACTCAAGTTATGTTTGTGTGATGAACTCTGATTGGCCGTTCCGTAATGTTTCATATCTTAGTAACTTCCATACACATACCTCCTGGGGGTGCTGTTACTACATTTTTTCCTGTAGACTTGTTTGTAAGTCATGGGGCTGTTATGCGAATGTGTGACGCAGATTTAATATACGTGATCCATTGAATATTAATGTTTAACCCCTTAACGACACATGTCGTACAGGGTACGTCGCACACAACCTGGTCTTAAAATACCAGCGACGTACCCTGTACGACATTAGGGGTTTAAAGCGGCTGGAAGCGATCCTGCTCACTTCCAGCCGCTTTCCGGTTATTGCAGGATGCCTCGATATCGAGGCATCCTGCAATAACACCCCTGGGCCATCCGATGCAGAGAGAGCCACTCTGTGGCCCTCTCTGCACCGGACATCGATGGCCGGTATCGTTGGTGGGTGGGAGCCGACTTGGGAGGCGGGTGGGCAGCCATCGATGGGCCTGGGTAATGTAGAGGGGGGCGGGGGGCATGGCCGATGGGGGCGCGCGGGCGCGCGCGTGTGCACGGGGAGCGGCGGGCGGGCGCGTGCATGGGGCGGGAGCAGGTGGGAACTGCTGCACTACAGAAAAGTTGTGTTTATATAAGTGGGAGAAAGGGGTATTTTATTGTTTTAAAACATACAATCGAAGGTATCTAGGAGGGGGTGGGGGGTTGGTCTTTGGTGGGGGGGAGCTACACTACAGAAAATGGGAATTTTTTTTTAAAAAAACAACAATTTTATTCTAAACTGGGTACTGGCAGTCAGCTGCCAGTACCCAAGATGGCACCCATCAAGGAAGAGGGGGAGGGTTAGAGAGCTGTTTGGTGGGGGATCAGTCATGTTGGGGGCTAAGGGGGGTCCTACACATCAGCATATGTAAATATGCTTTTTTTTAAAAAAAAAAGCCTAAATATACCTTTTTTTTAGTACTGGCAGAGTTGCTGCCAGTACTAAAGATGGCAGGGACAATTGTGGGGTGGGGGAGGGAAGAGAGCTGTTTGGGAGGGATCAGGGGGTCTGATGTTTCAGGTGGGAGGCTGAGCTCTACACTAAAGCTAAAATTAACCCTGCAAGTTCCCTACAAGCTACCTAATTAACTCCTTCACTGCTAGCCATAATACACGTGTGATGCGCAACGGCATTTAGCGGCCTTCTAAGTACCAAAAAGCAACGCCAAAGCCATATATGTCTGCTATTTCTGAACAAAGGGGATCCCAGAGAAGCATTTACAACCATTTGTGCCATAATTACACAAGCTGTTTGCAAATGATTTCAGTGAGAAACCTAAAATTGTGAAAAATGTAAAGTTTTTTTTAATTTGATCGCATTTGGCGGTGAAATGGTAGCATGAAATATACCAAAATGGGCCTAGATCAATACTTGGGGTTGTCTACTACACTACACTAAAGCTAAAATTACCCCAAAAAGCTCTCTACATGCTCCCTAATTAACCCCTGCACTGCTGGGCATAATACACGTGTGGTGCACAGTGGCATTTAGCGGCCTTCTAATTACCAAAAAGCAACGCCAAAGCCATATATGTCTGCTATTTCTGAACAAAGGGGATCCCAGAGAAAAATTTACAACCATTTATGCCATAATTGCACAAGCTGTTTGTAAATTATTTCAGTGAGAAACCGAAAGTTTGTGAAAAAAATTGTGAAAAAGTGAACTATTTTTTGTATTTGATCGCATTTGCCGGTGAAATGGTGGCATGAAATATACCAAAATTGGCCTAGATCAATACTTTGGGATGTCTACTAAAAAAAAATATATACCGTATTTTTCGCTCCATAAGACGCACCTGACTATAAGACGCACCTAGTTTTTAGAGGGAAAAAACAAGAAAAAAAAATAATCTGAATCAAATGGTGTAGAACAGCAGTCAACAGTGTGGAATAAAGAACCTGGGTGCTGGTTGCTTGCCTGCAGTTTAACCATCAATTGATGCCAATATAATTATTATCAGGACAGGAAGACATTTTTAATTGAATGACTGACACTCATACTGTGTGTGCCAGTCCACTTCGGCCCCCTCAATACGGGACAGATTCTGTACATAGCTAAAGAGTCATTACATTGATTTTATGTTATTTATTTTTTGTTATATTATTCATCTGCAATCACAAAAAGCCATTTTATGCTAAACTAATAAAACATAATACTAAATTGAAGATGGATTTTTTTTCCACAAATTTTCACAAACTCAGTTCTAACTTCTCAGTCTTTCTGCTACTTCAAATTCAAGGCACGAATAACGTTGCCAGCATTTACCTCACAGGAAAGAAAAAAAAGTTTGCACCATATTTATCGAACACTACTCACTCAGCTGTCTCCTCCAGTTTTCTGTACTATGTGACCACCTGAGTCATGTGACATTAGTTACCTAAGTTTAACAAAGTTACCTCCGCTTTCAAAGATACCATGTCACTAAATACCAGATGCTTAAAATAACATATCTTGTCTCTAACATACTTGGGCTAAACGCAGTTACCACAGAGGCTGCAGATAATCGGTTAATGAATTCGTCACCAAGGTAGTTCCGCCCATGGAAGCGTCTCCAATTGTTTCAGCCAATAAGGAGTGACGCTAAACTGCTGCTAGCCAACGGCAGATGCTAACGCTGCAGAGTTCTGTGACTAGCACTGTAGCTGGTAGCTAAGGGGATGATCGGCTAACAGGACCGACATTCCGGGATGGAGAGAGGAGGGAACCGGAGTAACGTGTCCAGGTACAGTGAGAGAGATGACTATACATTTTATTATAAGGCAGGAGGCGAACCGCACGCTCAGTATGGGGAGGTACAGTATAGTGCTGATGCAGGCATTTAGGATTGGCCCTGCCTAGCAACTAACTACTCTCACTTTGTTTTACACGCATACAAATACACAGATGGTTACCTTGGTACGTTAGTAGAAATATATACACATAAATGGCTTTCCAGGGAGCGGATTGGAGGATCCGTACACACCCACATTCGCTACGTCACTGTAGCACTCGCTATCAAAGGCCAGTCACATTCGCTCCATAAGACGCACAGACATTTCCCCTTACTTTTGAAGGGGAAAAAAGTGCGTCTTATGGAGCGAAAAATACGGTACATGTCAATGGATATTCAGGGATTCCTGAAAGATATTAGTGTTCTAATGTAACTAGCGCTAATTTTGAAAAAAAGTGGTTTGGAAATAGCAAAGTGCTACTTGTATTTATGGCCCTATAACTTGCAAAAAAAGCAAAGAAGATGTAAACATTGGGTATTTCTAAACTCAGGACAAAATTTAGAAACTATTTAGCATGGTTGTTTTTTGGTGGTTGTAGATGTGTAACAGATTTTGGGGTCAAAGTTAGAAAAAGTGTGTTTTTTTCCATTTTTTCCTCATATTTTATAATTTTTTTAATAATAAATTATAAGATATGATGAAAATAATGGTATCTTTAGAAATTCCATTTAGTGGCGAGAAAAACGGTATATAATATGTGTGGGTACAGTAAATGAGTAAGAGGAAAATTACAGCTAAACATAAACACAGCAGAAATGTAAAAATAGCCCTGGTCTTTAAGGGAAAGAAATTGAAAAAAGGCCTTGGTCCTTAAGGGGTTAAATTTATAAAAATAGAATACTGTCACATTATTAAATGTTGGAGACATTTCTATGTTTAATATCGTTCTGTTTCTTTAATACAAATACGTTTTAGTAATACCAATTTTACATTGTATGTATTTATTGTTCATTAAATAAATTTTGTGACTTATTGGGAAGTACTGACATTGCTCTATTAAATGTATTTATAATGCACATTGATTGTGTGCTATTGCGTTACATTAGACTAGAATATTTAAAGATGCGAATCCCCTATTGCCAGATACGTTTCCCACGCGACATTTCTGAAATGCGTAATTTCTGGTTCTAATGTCCATAACTTGGATAATCTGCTTATAAATATTAAAATACACGTTTGTTTCTTATTAGTAAATAAACCTCAAGCTTGTATTTGTCTGAACTGCTCACATATGTTATTGTGCAATGGCGTCTTTATTTTTAAAGAGATATTGCAACAAAATATTTTATGAAAATGATCCTGAGAGAGAATAAATGTTTATACTTTAAAATGTAACTCAATTTATCTTTTTATTTAGATATCCTTAACAGAAGGCATCTCTGTGCATCCATCAATCTTCATCTACTGAGCCTGTCTCGATATGCTTTTCAAGAAAAGTATGTCAAGATAATGAGATAGAAGTAAAAGACACTCTTTAAATCGCAAATGGATATTTTGTGTTCATGTCCCTTTAAGGAGACATTTCCCAATAATGCTTGAAAGATCATAAACCTATGCACCTCCCTTTCTGAAACTTAGTATAACATGTGACTAAAGCATATTTATTTTACCTTCTGGATTGTTTTCCACACTGTGAATGAAATATATTCTAATGGCTGTATTTAGCCGTCTTCAGCTTAAAGGGACATTAAGCTATATGTTCTTTACTGATTTCGAATGATAATAGAATATTAAAACAACTTCATATTTTGTTTTATTCTCTCATTTGTTTTTTAAAAAGTATATTCTTGGCTGAAAAGCATAGCTAGATAGGCTCTTTTGATGCTGATTGTTGGTTGCACATAGATGCCTTATGTCATTATCTAAGCCATGTGCATTGATATTTATTTATCAAAGGATATTTAAAGACTGAATGTAATTTGATAAAAGTACATAAAAAAAAATTTCACAAATATTTGTATTGTGTAAAATTCAATAACTGATATATTTTTGGAATGTCCCTTTAAGGACCAAACCATTAGGAATATGTGGAGTTAACATTGTAGAAATAAACTAAAGGGGAATGAAAATACATATAGATATGTGATATCTAACCAAGAGGTAAGATGAATAATTTTGTGAAATTATATTACAAACTAGCTATAGTTAAATGACCTTTCAAATGACTCCACTAGAACAGAAAAGTAATCAATATGGCATACAATAACTAGCTTGTGCTAAAATGAAATTAACTGACTTAACATTTTAAACATATAAAATAAATTTGAAACTATATTTATTAGAATAATGTTTTTGTATACCTAAGGAAGATACAAGATATTATAAAACAAATTGAACATTCAACTACACTGTCACTTTAATGTAAGTTAACCACTTTCCTTTGTTAAAAGTGAAAAGAACAAAGTTGTTATGTCGAATTCAGACTACATATCCTCATAAACATTTTCAAATTTTACCATCTATAAATGACACAATAAAAGCATTGATGGATTTAAATCCCAAATTATTTTATAAAAGATACTTGACTTTAACATTATCTGAATAAGTGGATTTTCGATTATTAATTCAATCCATGAGGCATAATTTTCTATCAGGCATGTGCTTGTCAAATAGACAACTACCAGTCATGAGAGTCAATTATTTTGTAACTTGTCAGATTAGATGTATATATTTATTATAACATGTTAAAAAGATGCTCTTTAAATAAATTAATAAAAAAAATGTTTAGTCTTAAAAAATATTTATTGACAAGAAAATAAATTAAATTAAAAAAAAATAGAACAAGTGTAATTCATCACAGATGAAACTCTGAAAAAGAAAATTAAAAAAAAAAATGTAGTTATTTCATACACACACATCTTAAAATATTCATTAAATAAAATAACTTGAAAATCATCTTGTGTCTATGCTCTAACATTTTTAAAATATTTCCAAAGTTATTTAAAAATAAAAATTAAAAAAAACATTCATACATGAAATCTATACCTATCCATCATTTAAAATACCATTATATTGTCTAATCAATATTACATTTAAATATCAGCATTTAAAATTATACAAAATAACGCATATAAAATTTTAATAAAAATAAAAATGTATGCTGAACATAAATGTAATATTTCATGTCCCTTCAAATAATACTTCTATATCAACTATGTATTCCTTTGTCTGATTGTTCATAATTGGATTCCTCTGTAGCACAAAGTAGGGGTAATGTATGTAAGCTACAAAACTTCTAATATAGGACATGTATCTTTTCCTCATTTTTAACATTCTTCATCCTGTGATTCTTAACTAGCATGCATTGTGCAAACCAACCTGGATTATGCATGGTCTTTGAAAGTCAATTCTCTTGAAAATATCAATTTATCTTCATTAGGTGTCTTATTCATCATTTCCAAAATAGAGGATTGTGAAATACCATCTAAAATAAAAAAATCTAAGTGTCTCCAATAGGATGCCTCCACAGCCTTAATCCATAAAACTGTTGCCACTTACCATGTGAACGTGTCTTTGTATGGTTTTCCAGGTCAGCACATTTGAAAGACAATGCCAGACATGATCCCATTGGTATTCTTCACTTTCAATCTTGGATTCTTCACTTTCAATCTTGGATTCTTCACTTTCAGTCTGGGAATTCTTCACTTTCAGTCTTGAATTCATCACTTTCAGTCTTGAATTCTTCACTTTCAGTCTTTAGATGAAGTCATCTCCCTAATGGCAGAAAAAGTGCGAATCAAACAATTAAAATAAGTGTGTGAATTAGTTCTGCACCCCTCTCCCACCCCCCATTTCTGAAATGATTTCTGTCACTAGCTTACTAAGCGTGTGTAGCATCTTGTGTTATGTTCTATCAATCAAGTGTGAAGATGAGTCATATTGAGCAGACCTAACCTCTAATGTGTGACTTTGAACCATAGTCTTGCTAGAGGATCCCTTTCTGAATATACAAAATTTAAGTAATGTGTCAACTAAATACTAGTTTTGAAAATGTATGCCATATGATGTATTTTTGTTCAAAATTCCTGCCAGCCACAGTCCATACATTTATACTTACCAGCTGATGTTGTCTTTAAAAACCAGGTGGCACAGTCGTTACAGGACCCAATGACCAGAGCATCAACTATATTAATAAATGTAAAAATTTGAATAATTTGATGAACAATCCTAACATGTTTGCACAATTCTCTACTTGTCATTTCCCTAGAATTCACATATATTGACAATACTCCAATCTAACTTCTATTATTTACTGTCTGAAGTGGCGGTTGATGATGTCTGCTCTGACATTGAGCCCCTCATCCCGGAATGGCCCCTCTAGAACAGGCTCGTCCTCCTCATCTTGGAGGAGGCGTCAGGGCACCTGGACTGCCTGCAGCATCCCAGCCCGCTGTGCAATATTATGCAGGACGCTGCAGGCTATAACGATCTTCGCCACCTTCCTAGGGCTATACTGGAGGGACCTATCAAGGCATCTGAATCTCATTTTGAGGAGCCCAAACATCCTCTCGACTACAGCCCTAGTCCGCTTGTGCGCCCTATTGTAGCGCTCCTGGGCCTCATCAGTAGGGTTACGTAATGGCGTAATGAGCAAAGGCCGGCTCATGTAACCAGAATCACCTATAAATTATGAACATAACAAAATGAAAATATTTAATAAAAATTTTAATTATATTCTAAAAAATGTATTTGGTGTACACGAAAATCCAATAACATATATTTTTAAAATGAAAAATAATAATCTGGTTAAATATTATTCTCTATCTGCCCATTTCAGCTAAGACATGCTACCTATGCGTATTTTGCATAAACCAGACCTTTGCTAAAATAAAAAAAAAAAAGGTTACATTGCATTTTCGATCTGGCCATTTAAGCTAGAACATGCTACATATCTGTTTTGAGCTAAAACTAGACATTTGCGGAAAGAGACAATGATATGGTTAAATTGCATTCTCTATCTGACCATTTCAGCTAAGACATGCTACCTATGCATATTTCGCATAAACCAGACCTTTGCTAAAATAAAAAAAAGGTTACATTGCATTTTCGATATGGCCATTTAAGCTCGAACATACTACATATCTGTTTTGAGCTAAAACTAGACATTTGCGGAAAGAGACAATGACATGGTTAAATTGCATTCTCTATCTGACCATTTCAGCTAAGACATGCTACATATCTGTTTGGAGCTAAAACTAGACATTTGCGGAAAGAGACAATGACATGATTAAATTGCATTCTCTATCTGACCATTTCAGCTAAAACATGCTACATATGTATGTTTTGCATAAACCAGACCTTTGCTAAAATAAAAAAAAAGGTTACATTGCATTTTTGATCTGGCCATTTAAGCTAGAACATGCTACATATCTGTTTTGATCTAAAACTAGACATTCGCGGAAAGAGACAATGACATGGTTAAATTGCATTCTCTATCTGCCCATTTCAGCTAGCTACCTATGCATATTTCGCATAAACCAGACCTTTGCTAAAATAAAAAAAAAAGGTTACATTGCATTTTCGATCTGGCCATTTAAGCTAGAACATGCTACATATCTGTTTTGATCTAAAACTAGACATTCGCGGAAAGAGACAATGACATGGTTAAATTGCATTCTCTATCTATCTGACCATTTCAGCTAAGACATGCTACATATCTGTTTGGAGCTAAAACTAGACATTTGCGGAAAGAGACAATGACATGGTTAAATTGCATTCTCTATCTGCCCATTTCAGCTAAGACATGCTACATAGCTGTTTTGAGCTAAAACTAGACATTTGCGGAAAGAGACAATGACATGGTTAAATTGCATTCTCTATCTGACCATTTCAGCTAAGACATGCTACCTATGCGTATTTCGCATAAACCAGACCTTTGCTAAAATAAAAAAAAAAGGTTACATTGCATTTTCGATCTGTCCATTTAAGCTAGAACATGCTACATATCTAACAAGTAATTGTAAATAGATTTACAAATAGGAATAGGTAACTTAAATCTGTGATGAAAAATTCCACCGACTGAGCCCTTTCTAAGTCAGAGCTAAGTTTGTTTTTAATTAGAAAAAATGTTTTTCTTGTCCATTCATACACTAAACTTTATTAAGAAAATATATTTAACCACACATACATTTAGCAAGAGCTACGATTTAAAAACACTGCACCTAAGTTGAGCTAGGATTATTAAATTATTCTGAAATCAGCATCAAAGGTATCTGCAGCAAAATTATAAATATATGCTAAGCCCTTACAATCCGAGGGCTAGTTTAAGTTTAAGTTTTACCAAGTTTATAAAGCTGCAATTAACCAGACCAACAAAGGTGAGCAAATTAAAAAAGGGAAAGACAAAGCTTATCCCAGAGGACCCCTGACGTACGTTTCACAAAAAACGCTTCCTCAGAGGGGTGTGGAGCCGCTGCAAAATGGCATATTTATGAGTCTTTAATACCCTCCTCGATTATTGAGTGGATATGCCTGATTGCCAATAGTCAGTTTATTATTGGCTTATGAGAATGTCAATCACAAAAATGACTAGCGATAGGGTAGAAGGGGAGGTAGTGGTTCGTGACGTCAGCGTGATGTCTGAAGTGGGCGTGTTTGTTTACATATGCATCACTGCTGCAGCCCTCATTAGATGATGGCCTTGAACATATGTTCCATATTTGTACTGAGCCGGGTATCTAAACATATTGATAGATTGCATAGAGCAGTTACTGCCGAGCAAGACCGCATTTCATGGGCGGATAAATTCGATACATCCCCACTGTATAATGTCAAAGAAGTTGCGCCAAGCATCTGATGAATACCGGGTCATTGTCAGCCTTATTACATTCTAAAATTAAAATTAAGAGATTAATATATGGCGGAACAACAACCTATGCTAGAATACAGGATAGTCCTTATAGGATTTATCAACAGCTGGCTATCTATCATTGTTATGAAAGAACGAGAATGATCAACTTGATTAAATGCTGAACTTCCCATATGTTTATATTCGGTCACAGGGGGAGTGTCAGAGTGTTAGGTCACACGGGGAGTGTCAGAGTATTAGACCTTTTATCTTCTCTATTGGATGATAGACTTCCCATATGTTTATATTAGTTATGGGAGGTGTGCCAGAACGTGATGTATAACGCTATCATTGGGCAATACTGCTTATCATATATTTTATTATATATATGTTAGTGAGGACGCATAGTATACCCCCCAGATTTTTGCCAAATAGGCGGCTTATGAAATCAATCCGTCCTATGAGCGATTATACAGAGATCAGAATTACCTCCGTAGGAGTTTCATTAATATTACCACTATTTGTTAGGAAGTGCATTGATATTAGAGATGATATTGAAGATATTACTTTCTACACTGGTGTGATGTAATATATATTCATTAGAATATATGTGTAGAGAATGACCATATTTTATTACTATTGGGTATTAGTTTTTCAGGTATGTTCTGCGTGTA
Organism: Bombina bombina; assembly: GCF_027579735.1. Taxonomy (NCBI): domain Eukaryota; kingdom Metazoa; phylum Chordata; class Amphibia; order Anura; family Bombinatoridae; genus Bombina; species Bombina bombina. The sequence goes on along the minus strand of NC_069499.1, from coordinate 600,043,399 downwards.
TTTTTTGCAGGCAATATGATGGATTGTGCTAACACTGGATACTATAAGTGCTTTGAGTGGCAACTTAGTTGAGTAATCACTTGTATATTATGTGTATTGGTTTGAATTATATGATCTGGTGGTATCGTGGTAAAGGTGGTGAAATAAATAGATGGTGTACTCATGAAGAATCAAAATAATACTATGGAAAGTGAATTGAAGGAGAAACAAAAAATGTGAAACAAACATATCTTAGTGTATATAAAAAATAGCCTTAAAGGTTTACAAATATATAATAATTTTTATATATACAGCTTTGTGAATTAAATAATGAAGTGAGGGATGTATTTACCTTGGAGTGGGATCTGTGAATTAAATTAGCCCTAAGTGATTATACGAGGGTCATAGAGTGAGCCATAGATCTATGGCAAATGATAAAAGAAAAGATTTAAAGTATAAGTGCTGCAGTGCCTTACTTACAGATATACAAAATAATTATTGAAATCATTCATGCCATTTGGTTTTACAGAATTTAAACGATAAATCCATTTACATTCGAGTTTAAGTAATGTTTTTTCCAGATTGCCTCCTCGTATTCCTAGTGAGGCTTTTTGAATTACCATGTATTTTAGGTTGGCAGTGGAACACTTATGATGTATTTGGAAGTGTTTCGCGACTGATGTTAATTTCTTGCCACGTGCTTCATCCTTATTAGCATTTTTTATATTATTAGCATGTTCAAGAATACGCACCCTGATCTCACGGGTTGTCATGCCAACATAGATCATTTTGCATTGGCAGAAGAGAGCATATACAACCGCAATAGTTCTACATGAGAAATGGGAGGCTAGATTGTATGAATGACCATCTTTATCTTGGATGGTTTTGGACTTCCTTACATATGGACAAGCAGAGCAAGTACCACAGGGATACATCCCTGGGTCAGTATCCTTTTTCTTGAAAGATCTCACATAGTGGATTGTAAGGGCTTAGCCTATATTTATAATTTTGCTGCAGATACCTTTGATGCTGATTTCAGAATAATTTAATAATCCTAGCTCAACTTAGGTGCAGTGTTTTTAAATCGTAGCTCTTGCTAAATGTATGTGTGGTTAAATATGTTTTCTTAATAAAGTTTAGTGTATGAATGGACAAGAAAAACATTTTTTCTAATTAAAAACAAACTTAGCTCTGACTTAGAAAGGGCTCAGTCGGTGGAATTTTTCCTCACAGATTTAAGTTACCTATTCCTATTTGTAAATCTATTTACAATTACTTGTTAGTTGTACTTTGCTTTTAACTATAAATCTGTGGCAGGAGGTATTAGCGGTTAGGAGATTACTTAAACTCAAATTGGGCTATTTGCCTTTAACCACTAACCTCTTGTATATAGTATACTTTGCCCTACCCCCACCTATTCTTACTTTAAATTGTTCCTAACAAGGAGAATATACCCAGATCTCTTTTTCTGGGTTTAGCCTTTTTCTAGGGGGTTTCTTACACAAACTATGAATATTCAAGGTGATATAGCTAATCGCCAGCAAAAAAGATTACAGGAATTAAATTCACTTTTTAACACACCTAATAGTGAAAATATAAAAATCAATGAAGAAGAGTTGAATAATGTATTGTGCAAATTACATCAGACCTTACATAAGCAGTCTAAAAGGTGGTGGAATTGGCATTTTTTCGAAAAATATGCAGAAAAAAACCTAATACCTAGAGGATTAAGAATGAAAGTATTCCCTGCCTTTACCCTAAACAATGAAGATCTAGTGAAACAATGGGAAACTGCCTTAACTGAATGTTCGCTAAAACTAATCCAAATTCTAATAAAACATGACAAATTAGAGCTCACCAAACTAGACACTGAAATAGAGGAATATAACACCCAATTGTCTAAATTTGATGAAAAATTTGATTACAAAGCAAAATATGATAAATATCAACATGAGTTAGACAAATTAGAATTGGAATTAGTAGCAAATAAAAAACAGAAACTCCAACGAGACATAGAGGATTTTCAAAATCAGAGAATATACCGTTGGCGTAATAATCATACATCCAGATACAGATCCAATAGATACATAGTACAACAAACTGATAGCAGTGCTGAGAGTGAATCTGACATTTCGGATAATGAGGTAGAGATAAGTAATCCCAACCAGCACAGTATCAGCACTGATAATGTCTCCCAATCCACTAGACCCAAGACACACAGTGCAGCACAATCATTAAATACATCTTCCTCTTCTTTTTTAGTCCAAACCCCACACAATCCAACTCCTCCTATAACGCAGACCAATCACACAATACCCAATTCACGGGGGAACAAAAGGAAATTCACAGGTCCGACACGTCAATCCACCAGGAGGAGGGAATTGAGTCCCTTCTCCAAAATCAGGATGACAAATTGAGGGTCATCAATCTATCAGATCACATACTGAATCAAGATCATATAGCTGTACTATCAAAGGGATTATCTTTTTGTCCAGTGAATTCCCTTAATAAGTTTGAATTAATAAAAGACATACACTTATTTTCACGTAAGCTGATGTTAAAAAAGATATATGCCTATAATCCCAACGTTTTAGATACAGCAGACTTGAGTACAGTTGAAATTTTAGAACAACTCAGTGATGAGGATATGATTAACTCTAATGGTGTAACCGTGCCTGACTCTAATACGTGGAAAACCGCACTTAAACCAAAATCCAAATACGTTCCCTCTATGTCCAATTCACCTGAAATTCAGGTATTTTGTAAAATGGTCTGCAACCAAATTGAACAAATGCCTGTTATTCGAAAGAATCACAATTTGACAACATCAGAATTCAAAGCTCTGAATGAGATTGAATCGTGGAAAGATGTCACCATAAAACCGTCTGATAAGGGTGGAAATGTGGTATTATGGCCATCTAAAATGTACACAGATGAAGCCTCAAGACAGCTTTCTAATTCCACATGCTACAAACAATTGATTTTTAACCCTCAAAGCTCATACCTGGTACAATATAATAACTTAGTCAAACAAGCTTGGGCAAATAACATCATTACAAATACTGAGAAAAAGTACTTAACTATAGATCATCCGAAAGTCGCCACACTATACTTCTTGCCAAAGGTGCATAAGAATTCCCAAATACCCCCAGGGAGACCTATCGTTTCTGGGAATGACAATCTAACAGAAAATGCCAGCAGATATGTTGATCAAAGCTTAAGAGAGTACCTAACTACATTACCTTCATATGTACGTGATACTATGGAGGTACTACAAATATTACAGAACATACAGCTATCTGACGATATGTGGTTAGTCACTGCAGATGTCGAGTCACTTTACACTAACATAAGACATACTGATGGAATAGCAGCCATCAAGTATTTTCTTTCATCTAATACTAATGACAATGAAGACCACAATACATTTGTAATCCAACTACTGCAGTTTGTCTTGACACATAATTTTTTCACCTTCAACGATAGGTACTACCTACAGACGCAAGGTACCGCGATGGGTACAGCTTGTGCACCTACGTATGCCAACCTGTTCCTGGGGCATTGGGAATTATTTGATGTTTTTTCAACCGAATTACAACAGTACACTGATCACATCCCGCTATGGATAAGATATATAGATGATGTCTTATTCATATGGGAAGGGACATCACAGGAATTGGATCAGTTCATGATGAAAGTAAACATGAATAATAAAAACATCAAATTAACATATTCAGCAGATCAGCACAAAATTTCCTTTTTGGACATAACCATATTCAAAAAGGAAGATGGTTTTGTAAACACCACTATCTATCGTAAAGAAACAGCGACTAACACACTATTATATAGATCTAGTGCTCATCCACCATGCACCCTTAAGGCTATCCCCTTTGGGGAATTTCTGCGTCTAAGACGCAACTGTTCCAGTATCGACATATATCTCACAGAAAGCAAAGCCCTAATGGACAGACTAATAGCACAAGGCTATAGTAAGAAAGCAGTCAAACGAGCCAAATACAAGGCCCTAAACATTCACAGAGATAATTTACTCGTCCCAAAGATCAAAAATGCGAGTGAGTCCAATCCAAGACTAATCACCACATATAACCCACAAATGTCAGAAGTAACCAAAATAATCAATCAACACTGGAACATACTACAAAATGACCCCTCTTTGAGAGAAACTATTGGTGACAGAATCTCTATTGGGTACAAAAGACCCACAAATTTAAGGGATAGACTCGTATCCAGCCACTATGTGAGATCTTTCAAGAAAAAGGATACTGACCCAGGGATGTATCCCTGTGGTACTTGCTCTGCTTGTCCATATGTAAGGAAGTCCAAAACCATCCAAGATAAAGATGGTCATTCATACAATCTAGCCTCCCATTTCTCATGTAGAACTATTGCGGTTGTATATGCTCTCTTCTGCCAATGCAAAATGATCTATGTTGGCATGACAACCCGTGAGATCAGGGTGCGTATTCTTGAACATGCTAATAATATAAAAAATGCTAATAAGGATGAAGCACGTGGCAAGAAATTAACATCAGTCGCGAAACACTTCCAAATACATCATAAGTGTTCCACTGCCAACCTAAAATACATGGTAATTCAAAAAGCCTCACTAGGAATACGAGGAGGCAATCTGGAAAAAACATTACTTAAACTCGAATGTAAATGGATTTATCGTTTAAATTCTGTAAAACCAAATGGCATGAATGATTTCAATAATTATTTTGTATATCTGTAAGTAAGGCACTGCAGCACTTATACTTTAAATCTTTTCTTTTATCATTTGCCATAGATCTATGGCTCACTCTATGACCCTCGTATAATCACTTAGGGCTAATTTAATTCACAGATCCCACTCCAAGGTAAATACATCCCTCACTTCATTATTTAATTCACAAAGCTGTATATATAAAAATTATTATATATTTGTAAACCTTTAAGGCTATTTTTTATATACACTAAGATATGTTTGTTTCACATTTTTTGTTTCTCCTTCAATTCACTTTCCATAGTATTATTTTGATTCTTCATGAGTACACCATCTATTTATTTCACCACCTTTACCACGATACCACCAGATCATATAATTCAAACCAATACACATAATATACAAGTGATTACTCAACTAAGTTGCCACTCAAAGCACTTATAGTATCCAGTGTTAGCACAATCCATCATATTGCCTGCAAAAAATACACGCAGAACATACCTGAAAAACTAATACCCAATAGTAATAAAATATGGTCATTCTCTACACATATATTCTAATGAATATATATTACATCACACCAGTGTAGAAAGTAATATCTTCAATATCATCTCTAATATCAATGCACTTCCTAACAAATAGTGGTAATATTAATGAAACTCCTACGGAGGTAATTCTGATCTCTGTATAATCGCTCATAGGACGGATTGATTTCATAAGCCGCCTATTTGGCAAAAATCTGGGGGGTATACTATGCGTCCTCACTAACATATATATAATAAAATATATGATAAGCAGTATTGCCCAATGATAGCGTTATACATCACGTTCTGGCACACCTCCCATAACTAATATAAACATATGGGAAGTCTATCATCCAATAGAGAAGATAAAAGGTCTAATACTCTGACACTCCCCGTGTGACCTAACACTCTGACACTCCCCCTGTGACCGAATATAAACATATGGGAAGTTCAGCATTTAATCAAGTTGATCATTCTCGTTCTTTCATAACAATGATAGATAGCCAGCTGTTGATAAATCCTATAAGGACTATCCTGTATTCTAGCATAGGTTGTTGTTCCGCCATATATTAATCTCTTAATTTTAATTTTAGAATGTAATAAGGCTGACAATGACCCGGTATTCATCAGATGCTTGGCGCAACTTCTTTGACATTATACAGTGGGGATGTATCGAATTTATCCGCCCATGAAATGCGGTCTTGCTCGGCAGTTACTGCTCTATGCAATCTATCAATATGTTTAGATACCCGGCTCAGTACAAATATGGAACATATGTTCAAGGCCATCATCCAATGAGGGCTGCAGCAGTGATGCATATGTAAACAAACACGCCCACTTCAGACATCACGCTGACGTCACGAACCACTACCTCCCCTTCTACCCTATCGCTAGTCATTTTTGTGATTGACATTCTCATAAGCCAATAATAAACTGACTATTGGCAATCAGGCATATCCACTCAATAATCGAGGAGGGTCTTAAAGACTCATAAATATGCCATTTTGCAGCGGCTCCACACCCCTCTGAGGAAGCGTTTTTTGTGAAACGTACGTCAGGGGTCCTCTGGGATAAGCTTTGTCTTTCCCTTTTTTAATTTGCTCACCTTTGTTGGTCTGGTTAATTGCAGCTTTATAAACTTGGTAAAACTTAAACTTAAACTAGCCCTCGGATTGTAAGGGCTTAGCCTATATTTATAATTTTGCTGCAGATACCTTTGATGCTGATTTCAGAATAATTTAATAATCCTAGCTCAACTTAGGTGCAGTGTTTTTAAATCGTAGCTCTTGCTAAATGTATGTGTGGTTAAATATATTTTCTTAATAAAGTTTAGTGTATGAATGGACAAGAAAAACATTTTTTCTAATTAAAAACAAACTTAGCTCTGACTTAGAAAGGGCTCAGTCGGTGGAATTTTTCCTCACAGATTTAAGTTACCTATTCCTATTTGTAAATCTATTTACAATTACTTGTTAGTTGTACTTTGCTTTTAACTATAAATCTGTGGCAGGAGGTATTAGCGGTTAGGAGATTACTTAAACTCAAATTGGGCTATTTGCCTTTAACCACTAACCTCTTGTATATAGTATACTTTGCCCTACCCCCACCTATTCTTACTTTAAAATGCTACATATCTGTTTGGAGCTAAAACTAGACATTTGCGGAAAGAGACAATGACATGATTAAATTGCATTCTCTATCGGACCATTTCAGCTAAGACATGCTACATATCTGTTTGGAGCTAAAACTAGACATTTGCGGAAAGAGACAATGACATGGTTAAATTGCATTCTCTATCTGACCATTTCAGCTAAGACATGCTACATATCTGTTAGGAGCTAAAACTAGACATTTGCGGAAAGATAAAGAAATGGTTAAATTGCATCCTATAGCTGCACATTACACTAACAACAGTTTAAGACTACAGTGGCAATTGTCTAACTAATTAACCATGTTGTGCACAAGTACTCACCAACAAGATACCCAGGGGGAAATTGTCTTTCCTCAAACTGCCACCACAGCGACGACAGAGAGAGGATGTGGGCATCATGACAAGCCCCGCCGAAATTCGCACACACCTGCATAATCCGCATCCGTGCATCACAAACATACTGCACATTGAGGCTATGGAAATGTTTGCGATTTCGGAAGGGCAAGTCATCGGCTGGAGCACGCAGCGCAATGTGGGTGCAATCTATTGCTCCCAAGACATTGGGCAATTCAGCGATAGCAAAGAATTCCCTCTTCAGGCGCCTCCAATCACCATCATTTTGAGGGAATCCTATGTAACGCTTACTAATACGTACTATGGCGACCAGAAAGTGATCAAACACCACAGAGAATGTACCTTGAGACAGGCCATGCATGTACATCTCTCCTGATTGAAAACTCCCGGAGGCCAGGACGTATAGACAGCTTAGCATCTTAGTGATGCCAGGGACAGCAGTCCTTATTCTTATACGTGGCTCCAGATGAGGTCTAAGAACATCATAAAGGCCAATGAGCTGTTCGCGATTGAGCCTATACTTGTCATAAACCTCAAAGTCACTCATGTTTTCCAAGGTGGGTCTTACCCTGTAGACACGAGGACCTCTAACCAAACGAACCCTTCGTCTCTCTTGGAGCCGCTGAGCCCACCTGATTCTATGAACCGCTACATCGGCAACAGCACCACCAGCAGCGTCTATCAGATCGTCATCCATATTTGCCAAGCTTAGCAGCACGAAGCCAAACAGCAGAGCAAACACAACGCAAGGAGTAACAAGGTATGCAAAAACACAGAAGCAAATTGATACATTGTTGATCACAAGGGACGCTTTGGCCATGTTGTTTGGGGGATTTATAGTGCAATTAGTCCAATGGTAGTGAGTTCGTAATGATTGCTGATTGTATTCACTTGTTTGTATACATGCTACATATGTATGTTTTGCATAAACCAGACCTTTGCTAAAATAAAAAAAAAGGTTACATTGCATTTTCGATCTGGCCATTTAAGCTCGAACATACTACATATCTGTTTTGAGCTAAAACTAGACATTTGCGGAAAGAGACAATGACATGGTTAAATTGCATTCTCTATCTGACCATTTCAGCTAAGACATGCTACATATCTGTTTGGAGCTAAAACTAGACATTTGCGGAAAGAGACAATGACATGATTAAATTGCATTCTCTATCTGACCATTTCAGCTAAAACATGCTACATATGTATGTTTTGCATAAACCAGAAGTCACTCATGTTTTCCAAGGTGGGTCTTACCCTGTAGACACGAGGACCTCTAACCAAACGAGCCCTTCGTCTCTCTTGGAGCCGCTGAGCCCACCTGATTCTATGAACCGCTACATCGGCAACAGCACCACCAGCAGCGTCTATCAGATCGTCATCCATATTTGCCAAGCTTAGCAGCACGAAGCCAAACAGCAGAGCAAACACAACGCAAGGAGTAACAAGGTATGCAAAAACACAGAAGCGAATTGATACATTGTTGATCACAAGGGACGCTTTGGCCATGTTGTTTGGGGGATTTATAGTGCAATTAGTCCAATGGTAGTGAGTTCGTAATGATTGCTGATTGTATTCGCTTGTTTGTATGTGAGCGGCGCGTATGCTTTCAAAGTGGGCGGTTTACTTAGGTGTTTGCTAAAATGTTGTTTTCCCCCAATGAATCTCAATGTGAAAGTGTAAAATGTCACACATACAGTGCATCTTCGTAATGTTTGTTCATATGCGTAATAAATTCTTAATAAACTTGATCTTATAGTAAAAAGCACACGTCCACGCTAACATGAATGAAAGTGCATACTTGTGTATAATGTGTGCATAGAATGTGATCGATCAATGTTGCTGCAATATTGTTTGTAAATGATAAAGTAACAGCTGTCATCTGTAGTATTGTATATATATGTGATTAGCGAGATGTAAATATTGTACGCGTCCCTTTAAAATTCGCAATAATAATTCTGAACTTCCAGCTGTCATCTGTAGTATTGTATATATAAGTGATTGGCAAAATGTCAATATTGTGCGTGTCCCTTTAAAATCAAAATAATAATTCTGAAGATCTTCCGGCTGTCATCTGTAGTATTGTATATATAAGTGATTGGCGAGATGTCAATATTGTACGCGTCCCTTTAAAATCGCAATAATAATTCTGAACTTCCAGCTGTCATCTGTAGTTTTGTATATATAAGTGATTTGCGAGCTGACAATATTTAGTACGCATCCCTTTAAAATCGCCATAATAATGATGTTCCAAACTATTGTTTACGTATATGTTGTATTGTAGTATTGAGTGCTAAAGTTCTGAAAGGGGCGGTACAGTCCTAAAGCTGTAATGTGTATGGTTGAATCTTCTAATGATGTCATCATATTATCAACCTGCCTGTGTAGTTATGAAATCCTCATTGTGTTGTTGTATTTTACTACATTGTTATTGTGTGCTGATTAAAATATAAATGTGTGCTTTGTGGTTGCGTGATGCGTGTTATGTACATATACATATATATTGTGATTGTGTCCCACAAATGCTGACTTCTATAAAGCGGTCTAGCATTGTTGTTACTTCCCAAAAAATGACAGCTGTAATCTGTCCTAATGTTCTTATTGTACGTAATTCCTAATGGTTTATTCTGAGTGAATCGTGATGTTAAAGGTACAGTAAAATCCCTATTTTCTGTTTCGTGATTCCTAGAGAGAATGTAATGTGTTTTTCCCCATCATATAAATGCACATGTATGAGTGAATGCTGAAAGTAATGTATGTGCATTCATGAATGATCATGTGTTAAGCCTATGTAGATATGCTGTTGCTGCAAGCATATGAGTTGAATAAATGAAATACTATAATAAAGGTAAATGAGAGGAGTTTCCAATTGTCTACTGTTTGGGAATCCTGAAATGTTCCAATTATTTTTCTGTCCGTTTAAATCTCATGTAATTGTTGAAAATGTTTGTTACTAGTGATGGTGATTTGTAGTTGATGTAATGTAAAAGTATCATACAATTTAATGTTGTTGTGAATTTCCCATAAGTAAAAGCCATAACTCCATAGGGAAATAGCCATTTCTTGATCTATTTGTCATAGCGGGGCTAACGCAGGAAAACATGAGTTCGTTTCAGAATTCTAACGCTGGTATTTCGAGTTTTTTTGTCTACGCTTTTTGCGTGCGTTATGGAAATCTGTCTGTCTCGTGCACGAGCACGTCTTCCCCATAGAAGTCAATGGAGGAGAAAAGTGTGTGTGTAAATAAAATCCAAGACTGGTTTTGAGCGTAAAGTGAGTGACGTCATGGTCTTGTGTGAAAAAGTAGCTAAATCGTATTTATTTCGTAATCCAAATCTTCTTTGTGTATGTAATGTGGTGTATATTGTTTGTATGCATCGATGAGTGTATGTATGTGATAATATTATTATTTAGATGTAGCTATATGAGTGTCTGTTCCCGTCTGTCAATGTAAGTCAATGGCAAGATGGATTTGTGTTGGTTGTTTTTTCTAACACCCGAGATCTCGTAACTTTGATCCTTTCTATTTTGACGTGAAAATATTAAAAATGAAAAATAAATATAGTGTAGTGTTTGTATAAGTGTAAGTGTACTTTGAGTAATATTTGTTTTGTGATTTGTGGATGTTTATTTTGTCGTTAGATGTTAACTACTGGGTTGTCGGTAAGGATTTCAGCGTTAGGAAATTTTTGAGTGTCGGTAAGAAAACTCTAAATACCAGTGGGCAGTAAAAAACAGCGTTAAGAGCCCTTTACGCTGGTTTTTACGGCGGCCGCAAAACTCTAAATCTAGGCGAATATTAATAATGATATCGAACAGTTGTTGGTAGTTTAACTCTTAACTGCTTAGCCTTAGCAGCGAAATATCCTGGTGTGGAGTATGTGTATATTGATTCTTGGTGAGATGCCACTTTCTTGTAAAGCGTTATTCACATTCCATATTATGGAGCAGCCAGTACATTGGGCTATCCGGGTGAATGAAAAGTGTCAGAACACAAGCTTCCAACTATCATTTGCAGTATTTTCAGCGGATTGAATGAATAATTATATGCTTGAACATTTACCTCATGTCCAGAACTGTTTTGTCACAGACACTGCAGGCCTTCTTCATATAAAGCGTTCCGTTTTGAAACTGCTCCTTCCCTGTTAGGTGTATCAGTTAGGTCATGATTATATGTGGTAACAACATCTATAAAGTGGCTTGCCTATGGGTACTCCACAGATTATTAGCTTCATACAGCCTGTTAAGGCTTCAAGATGGCAGCGGTTAAGTAGGCCTCATTACATAGCAGTATTAGAGAGTTTGTGTATCAATATTCCGTTTTTAAACCGCCCCCTGGTAGTTATACTTATCAATCTGTGCCATGATATATTTGTGATAGTCACTAATGTTGGCTTTTTACTCACTGTAATCTTCTGCCCGGTCACTTGTCAGAATGTCAGGCTTACAGCCTGTCAGGGCTTCAAGATGGCAGCTGTCTCATAGGCCCCGTTCTGGAGCGATGTGCAAAAACAAAGTTCCGTAAGTTCTACGGTCTCACCAGCCCCTCACATCTGTTCCTAAGTGGTTTGTATGCTTCTTATGGCAATTTTGCAGGATATTTAGCCCCTGTTGTCAGTATCAAGAGAGTCCAACCTCGGAGCTCACCTAAGGTGCAGCCATTCCTCACGGAATGGGTTATTAAAAGAGCGTCCTATCCTCTCTGCCAACCAAGCACTCGCAGTCATCCCCCGCAACAAGAAAAAGACAGATGGAGGAAAATCCTTCTCCTATATGGCAGCAAGGTCATGGAACTCCCTCCCGTTGCACCTCAGACAATCCACCTCCCTTACAAACTTCAGGAAGGACCTCAAGACCTGGCTCTCTGACTGAATCATCTTCCCTTAGCCCCCCTCTCCCCCCTCCCATAGCGCCTTGAGACCCTCATGGGTGATTAGTTTGCGCTATACAAGTACCCGATAGATAGATGTCTGTTTTAAATAGATGGGTATGAGACCCTTCTCTAATTTTCAGGTGATCACAATGGTAATTGTGATCACCTGCCCCAAGTAGACAGCCATACTGTGTTTGAGGAGGGGCCACTTTTAGAGCCCCCATAAAACAAAAATGTGTATGAGACCCTAGTTTAAAAGAGGTCATCCCCCTCTTTCTAGTATGGGGTCTCACACCCCTGTCATTAGTAGGTGATTGCCATTTTATATCAATCACCTACCTAATGTATTTACTGTATGGGGGAAAGTGGCCACAAAGGTGTCTCTTTCCCCTAATGACAGGACACATGTAAACCAAATACCGGTTGCATGAAAGTGGAGATTGCCCATAGTCAAATGAGTGATATAATTCCCCTTTAAATAGCAGGTGATTACCATACAAATAGCAATAAACGGTATACTTGGTGCCTTTTACAATCGTTTGAGCTATGTGAACTACCACAATTAAGGGGGTTACATGTCCAGTGGTTATCAACTGACCACTGTGTTAACAATGATCACCTTTCAGAAGCATAAGCATATGGAACAATATCAGCCCCCCCCCCCCCCCCCGAATACATTCATTAACTTGAGACTCCTTATTTGAAAGCAGCAATCCTGGTCTTTCAAATAAGGGGTCCTGTGTCCACCACTGCCAGCTGATTGTCACAACAATACAAAATTATTTTTATCTTTGGTTATATTTTTGGGATTCTGGTGCTTTTTAGGAAGCCTTTATTACCACCTCACCATAACAACATATCATAATACCCCGCATTTGAAAGAGTGAGGTTTAACAATTCAAATAAGGGGTTTCATCATAGTCGGTAAAAGGAATTTTGGCTACACTGACGAAGACACATTTTACCGGCCCCCCCTCTCACAAAATTATTTCAGCCAGGTGCTTCCAGATTTACTGGCTGACCTGTACTCTCTACCTCCCTATGTTTCAGGGGAGTCTTCTATTATAGCCATTATGCCACTGCATTTGTCCCCTACTAAGCAAAAATATAATTATATACATAAAAAAATATCATGCACCAAGTTTGACCCCCCCTCCTCTGCAGGGGCACCTTTAGACGGTGGCTGTATCCGCTCACAGGGAATCTTCACACAGTCTACTACTGTCAAAAGGAGTCTGAGAAGCATTGTCCCCCCTGCAGTGTCTCAGGAACCGGATACCCTAGCAGAGGCAGTGAGAAATTACCCTCTATCTATGTGGAGCATATCCCACAAAGGTTTGGCGCCTACTCTGTGTGCGCTTGGTGGTATACTTGCCAGCCCCACTCAATGTAAGAAATACCAGAGAACTTACATGAAGGGATTACGCTTGACAGCCTCTAAGTGGAAACGAGATGTTGCCACAACCGGCAAACTTACACTCATAATGAGGACTAGAGTGGGATGAATAGGTGGTACCTAGTGAGGCCTTGGTAGCTCCCCTTCAAGGACTTGTATAATGCCGAGCATACACAAATAGCGAGAGAGAGAGAGAGAGACAGAGAGTGTCAACGGGCTTTAGGACTAGTTAATAATATTCCTTAAGGGCAGCTAAATTGAGGTTCAGTGTTATACCATGTTGCCAGTGGCCAAGGCAGTACGGCTCAGTCCTTATAATTTTTATGTATGTCTCTGATTTTACATTACCACACAGATATTTACCCTACAGTAAAGAAGATGTAATGGCTTTTTAGAGAGTACCCATTTTTCATACAAATGTATTATTCTAAGGGTCATAAAACATATATTACTTCCTATGTGGGCCGACTTGTGCTAGACCCACTATCTTTAGATGAATAAATACTAACCAATCTGAGGATTTGATTTCCTAGTCCCTTTACCAGTGGGGTTGTGGGTGTGGTTTATTTCGGAAAGTGATCTCATCTTGTTACCACATTTCACTAAGATTTCAATAAGAGTAATCCAGCACGCAATATTGTTAATACTGATCTTTCGGTACCAGACCCAATGTCAATAACTCGGAGGGAGAAAAATAAAAATATATATGAGATAGTCATAAGTGTATATTAAGCAAGAATCAGTCTATTAGCTGACCTGACCTCCTTGCCATTAAACAATAACTTTATTGGGCTATATAGTATGTCCATCAGAGTTGCAGCCTTAGCTCTTCCTAGCCTTTATCATCCATATATAAATGTTATACCTAAAGTTGATATATCCTAAGGTCCATAATAGTATGATATCAATAGCTTTTTGTGCTTATACTCTATAATATTACACTATGGTTTATATTGTTCTCTAATGTCCTATTTAGCATGTTGATTTTGCCAGTAGCAATTTTAAAATCAACTGCTAGACAATTTTTCCTATCAATGGTCCAAGAGTGACCACTTTAATCATTTAAGATCCTGCCTTATGCAACTTTCTTTAAATTATACTTGAATATTGTTTATCAAAGGATTAACTTACAGTTATAAGATATTGTAACTCTATGATCATCTATACTATGCATGTGAATTCATACAGAAAATTAGCTGCTAGGAAAGTGAACATGTTCAAGTTTTTATGAGAATCTTACTGTAACATAACCTAAAGCAGCCTTATCAACTCCGAGTACTAAGTTCACTGTTTGCAATATGTACACTGTCTTTCACCTGTAATTGGACATATGTTTTTTTGTTTGTTACTGCCAAATATCACAATAAAAAACAAAAGTAAGATAGAAGCTTTTTGCTAAATATTATATAGCCACAGGTACATTTCTATGATATTTATTGTTTGTTAAGGTATAAATATAGCTATTTCAAGGACATTAATATATAAAAATAAAAGATTAGCTTTAGAGTAATGTGCTTGTTCATGGACAGGAATGAAATGGTATAAATAAAGTTGAAAGAAGAAGAAAAAAAAATTTAAGAATCAAAATAGATGAGAGAACTGAGGGAATGTAAAACATTATATTTTCTGAAATTCTTAATAGGATGACTTTTGGTACAACTATTTTATGGGTTTTTTTGTTTAGTTTTTTTTGTTTTTTTGTTATGCTGCATGACAGGGATAGAAGCATGCATACAGTTTCAAAAAAGATTAAACTACCCCTCAGATAATTCAGAATTGTGTGCAATTTTAAATTTGTGTAATATTTGCATGTTTAAATATTTTATTCCTACTCACTGTCTGCATAAACTGCAATATGGTGAATTGTGACAAAAACAATATTTGTTGTCTTTTCTGATTTTCAATTGTTGAGTATAATTAAACCATATATACATTTCGCTGTTTTTGGAAGGTGAACTGATGCTAAATGTGGGATAATAAAGGGACAGATTACTAGTGGCGCGTTAACAGTTACGCGCGAGCCAAAAGTGGTTTATTGCGGCTGTTTGTGCATATCAGGTTTACTGTTCCCATTAGAATCTGAAAGTAAATGCAAACGTGTGAGCACAATTGCAATTTACCCTAGAATGATTAACTCGCCCTAAAAGCTCGGGTTAACTGTTTTGCAAAACAAAAAACTGTCACAAAACACATCAAAAATACATTATAAAGTACAGTTACACTCATAATAACACTTTCTAATAAAAATTATTTTAAAAAAAATATTGCACAAAAAAGTTATAAGGGCTCAAAGATATGAGGTCTCAGGTTTTAGAAAGAAAAGGCAGGCACATGGCTTTAACATAGAGATATATACTTATTCATGCCTAAATAGTTATATATATATGTAAATATATATATATATATATATATATACATACACTCACTGCCCACTTTATTAGGTAAATATGTTCAATTGCTTGGAAACACAAATTGCTAATCAGCCAATCACATGGCAGCAACTCAATGCATTTAGGCATCTTGACGTGGTGAAGACGACTTGCTGAAGTTCAAACCGAGCATCAGAATGAGGAAGAAAGGGGATTTAAGTGACTTTGAAAGTGGCATGGTTGTTGGTGCCAGACGGGCTGATCTGAATATTTCAAAGACTGCTGATCTACTGGGATTTTCACTCACAACCATCTTTAGGGTTTACAGAGAATGGTCCCGAAAAAGAGAAAATATCCAGTAAGAGGCAGTTGTGTGGACGACAATGCCTTGTTGATGTCAGAAGTCAGGGGAGAATGGGCAGACTGTTTCGAGATGATAGAAAGGCAACGGTAACTCAAATGACCATTCTTTACAACCAAGGTATGCAGAATACCATCTCTGAATGCACAACATGTTGAACCTTGAAGCAGATAGGCTACAGGCGCAGAAGTCCACACCGGGTGCCACTCCTGTCAGCTAAGAACAGAAAACTGTGGCTACAATTTGCACAGGCTCACCAAAATTGGACAATAGAAGATTGGAAAAACGTTGCCTGATCTGATGAGTCTCAATTTCAGCTGCGACATTCAGATGGTAGGATCAGAATTTGGCGTAAACAACATGATAGCATGGATCCATCCTGCCTTGTATCAACGGTTCAGGCTGGTGGTGGTGGTGATGTAATGGTGTGGGGGATATTTTCTTGACACACTTTAGTGCCCTTAGTACCAATTGAGCATTGTTTAAATGCCACGGCCTACCTGAGTATTGTTGCTGACCATGTCCATCCCTTTATGACTACAGTGTGCCAATCTTCTGATGGCTACTTCCAGCAGGATAATGCACCATGTCACAAAGCTCAAATCATCTCAAATTGGTTTCTTGAACATGATAATTAATTCACTGTACTCCAATGGCCTCCACAGTCACCAGATCTCAATCCAATAGAGCACCTTTGGAATGTGGTGGAACAGGAGATACGCATCATGGATGTGCAGCCGACAGATCTGCAGCAACTGCGTGATGCTATCATGTCAATTTGGACCCAAATCTCTGAGGAATGTTTCCAACACCTTGTTGAATCTTTGCCACAAAGAATTAAGGCAGTTTTGAAGGCAAAAGAAGGTCCAATCCGGTACTAGAAAGGTGTACCTAATAAAATGGCCGCTGAGTATATATATATATATATATATATATATATATATATATATATATATATATATATATATATATATTCAGAATATTTTTATTGGAGAAAAATATTGTAACATAGCAGAGCTATATGAGATTACTATGTATAAAGTAGGGGAAAACAGCACCCTAAAAATTAATTCCTAGTTGATCTAATATGTAGATAAAAGGCTGAACCATTGTTTCCAAAATGAGAGACATCTCACACAAACCTGTAATCTTGAAAATACCACGCTTTTATTTCTACAAAAACAAACAGGCATAAGAGAAGAATGCAAATTAAATGCCAAAAATACCACTGCAGTGGGTTTGTCTGTTTAGTGAATCAAACACAAAAGATCTGTGTTTGTTATAACCACAAAACAAGCAAAATGTATCTATGCTTCATTAGTATCTATATACAATAAGTATCAACAGTGAAATATCATAGTAGCAAAGTGTGCATGCGAACAAGGGTATAAGGATTGTTGAACAAAAATCCTTAGAGAGACAGTGTTGTAATTCAAGTTGGTAACATTTTATCTCAGAGTCACTGCTGGAAAGTGATATTCATGAAACACATGTAGCTGACAGAGCCGAGGTAAGAACGTCCTCAAACTGTCAGTAAATAAGATATTTCAGTTCTAAGATGTTTAGAAGCTTATATTTCCAATTGTGGCAGTTCAACAAAGGCAAAAGCATACGACCTTATACACATAGGCAGCATCATCCGGTTTCACGAAGGCTGTTACAGAAGGCATTCAGGTAAGTGGACAGGGACTCCTCCTCTGCCGTCCTTTAAAACCCAGGTTGTTTCGTCTATTTCTTCATTCAAAAGAACGCGGAAAGGAATTGAAACTCCATACTCGGGTATATGCAATACGAATTGCCTCCACTTTGTACTTTCCGGACCTCTCTGTGTACACCTTTCAAACTTCCAGGTGCTCTGTGTTTGCTGCCTTTGCCAGAAGTGATTCAGTCGACGCGCGTTTCACCCCACAATGCTGTGCGGTCTGGGCCTCGTCATGGCTGTTAATCAAGGAATACCACTTGTTTAATTTATTTGTTATTCACCTTGAGGGAGTGGTGAGGTGTGTCTGCGTTACCCAATCACATGCCAGAAATTGGTTCTACATATCTCTTTACAACGTACTACATAGGATCTAACTAGCCAATTATTAAAGAAACTAGAAGTACGAAATATTTGCAAAAACAACTTCAGCATTTGATTATAAGCAGAAACACAAATAAAACAAAATACAAGTATTGTTTGTAGAAATGCAAATCGTGGCAAATTCAAGAGACCGGTATTGTGCAGATCCCCTACATTTATAAACAGACAATGGCACATGAAAGAACACACATTAAATGTATGTCCTATGTACCATTTCAAAGGCTTAGACTAAATGAATAATTTATGTTAGCAGCGGTGCTATACTTTTTATAGCTTTATTACACAATTATACATAAACTATTTTATAGGTTGTGTTAACTTTTGAGCGGTTGAGAGCTATTCAGTAAATTAAACTATACTTCTGTTGATCTATAAAATGTGAGAAGACCTCTAAGTTTCTTAGAATTGGAAGACTTTATCATTATGTAAGAGAAGTATTTATAGATATATTACCCTAGGAAGGACCCATACACTATTTTTTCATTTAGGCTTAATATGGACACAGTTTTTAACACATATGTCCATCTTGCTTCTTTCTTAAGGAGACAAGCATTATTGTCACCTCCCCTGCCATTTATTATCCCGTGATCAATTGCTACAAATTTTAAAGATGAAGTGTTACTATTGTGAAAATCCCTAAAGTGACGTGCAACACTTGTATCTCTCTCATAGAGGATGTCATCTCGGTGCTCCTGAATCCTGTCCTTGAACATTCGCTTAGTTTTTCCTACATAGAACAGGGGACATGAGCACCGCAGAAGATATACCACATCAATAGTGTTGCAATTAGAAAAACATCTAATGTCAAAAAAATTTCCTTTAAGTTAGGAGACTTTTTTGCAGTTAACAAGGGATAGTTTCCTACTTTTTCAGCAATTTTCTCGTCACTAGATAGAAAATGCCAGTTGTGTGATAGAATGTTTCTTATATTTTGCCATTGGCAATTATAAGTCGTTATGAATCTTATGAAATTTTCAGGGTTGGTATTTTTCTTTGAGTATAATACAGGTGGCCCTCGTTTTACAACGGTTCAATTTACACCGTTTCAGAATAACAACCTTTTTTTCCAGTCATGTGACTGCTATTAAAAAGCATTAAAAAGCAGTGCATTTACTAAAATAGCCAGTAGGTAGAGCTGTCCGCTTGTGTTGCAGAAAAGCCAAGCAAGCTGAAATTAATCAGTTTAACCAGACCTGAGCTATCAAACAGATTTCAAAGGATCAAGATCTTACTGTCTATAAATCAGTCCAGATTGGAATGCATAGAAAGAACTGTTTGCAGAAAAATGCAAGTGAAGTCTGTGTTGTGTGATTATTGTAAGTCCCTTTGATAGTAATGTGTGGTGTTCCTTTTCTAATTGAGTTTCAGTTAGATTGATAATTTGTAAATTATTCATAGCTATTTCTGTTTTTTGTTGGATTTTGATTTGTTTGGTTGCCTCGTTCTTGTAGCTCTCTTTGGTGGAAAGAGGTCTTTCTCTAAAAAAATACATGTAATTGATGGTTCTGTTAAGGCGACACTAGTTGTAGGTGTTTGTGTTAATTCCTCATCAGAGGGTTCTGAATCTGTGGTGGAATTCTCAGAGGTAGTATTTTTATTATTAGTGAGTCTAGATTCTTGTGTTCTTCTAAAATTACTACGTTTTTGATTGCCTTTATAAATATTCCCTTTTTGGTGATCAGACCAATCTCTTTGTAGTTTCCTATTCTTGGTTTCACTAAGTTCTTCTTTAAGTTTATCTATATGGAATTTCAGTTTTAAATCTAGGGCCTCAAAATCTTTATGCGTAGTAAATTTGTTTGTTTGTATTTTCGCCTCATCTATTAATTTAGTTAGTTCTTCATATTGTTTTCTTTCAAATTCAAGTGTTAATTTCATCAGATCTAGAGAGCACTGTGTCAGGATTTCCTGCCACCTAAACACAAAATTTTCATCTGAGATGTGAAAAGCAGGTGCTAGCTGAATCCTTAGACCTCTCGGGATTAATTTATTCTTAACATAGTTTTCTAAACTGAAAATCTCCCAAAAAGATTTTACTTGTTTTTTCATAATCTTAGCAATGTTTTTAAAAGCTTCTTCTATGTTTGTAGCATTTGGACAAACGTTACCAACATTTAGAGTAAATACTCTTTCAGCTTCTTGTTTCCACTGATCAAAATCTATGGAGGAGGATAGATAGCCGGCCATTACTATCTAAACTCTGACCACTTATGTCCCAGAAATTACAAAACAATAAGGCAATTACCATTAAAAATGCAGATAAGGGGGGTAATATGGTCCTTATGAGCAATTCTCAATATGAACAAATTTGCACAGACATTCTGAGTAACACAGATAATTACAAAGTCCTGATACGAGATCCAACTGATGTTTTTAAAGGGGAGCTGAGATCCCTTCTGGATAGAGGTCTACAAGAAAGGGTCATCACAAAAGCTGAACACCAGTTTATGTTGAATATGTTCCCGAGAATAGCCACCTTCTATAGCCTTCCAAAGGTTCACAAGAATCTGACAAATCCACCCGGTAGACCCATAGTCTCCGGGAATGGCTGTATCACTGAAAATGCAAGCATTTTTCTAGACAAAAAACTAAGACACTTTGTACACACCCTTACATCTTACGTGCAAGATACTAAAGATGTCTTAAAATGCTTAGCTGACGTGACAGTCAGTGATAATACTATGTTGGCCAGCATAGACGTTGAAAGTCTATACTCTAATATATCTCACAATTTAGGCTTAGAAGCTGTACGTGTCTTTTTGAGAACAGTAAATCCAATTAAAAATGATGAGGACGATTTCATCATTGATTTACTAGACTATGTACTGAGACATAACTATTTCTTATTCAATAAGAAAATTTATTTACAGAAAAGGGGCACAGCAATGGGCACTTGCTGTGCTCCAACGTATGCCAATCTGTTCCTTGGGTGGATTGAGAATAAAAGTATACTTAATGAAGACACAAACCCATATATGCAATATATGGACTTATATATTAGATACATTGATGATGTTCTAATCTTATGGACAGGCACTAAAAATGACTTTGAAAAGTTCATGATCTGGCTGAATAATAACAAAGATGGAATGAGGTACACTTCAAATATAGACTCAAACAAAATTTCATTTCTTGATCTAGAGATTAGAAAAGAGAATGATGGCACACTGAACACAAAACTATTTAGAAAAGAGACAGCTACTAACAGTCTCCTCAAATGGGAGAGTTATCACCCTAAAAAACTGAAAATGGGCATTCTTTTTGGCCAATACCTAAGAGCCAGACGAAACTGCAGCACAGAACCAGACTTTAAGAGAGAAGCTAGGGAGTTACAAAGAAGGTTTAAAGAAAGGGGATATCCAGGCAGATGCCTGAAAAAGGCATATCAAAGAGCGAAATCACTAAATAGAACTACACTATTAGAAACTAATTATCAAGCCATTGCACAACCAGTAAATGAACAACAACCTATAAGAATCATTGGAACATACGATGATAAAAACGTCTGTATAAAAAATATCATTCAAAGACATTGGCATGTCATTCAGGAAGACGAAGACCTTAAAGAAGTAATATCTGAAAAACCCAATATTACATATAGAAGGTCCAAAAACCTTAAAGACATACTTATGGAGAGTCATTACTCAAAAGACATACCAAGAACATGGTTGAGAGAAACCAAAGGCTTTTACAAATGTGGAAGATGCCAAGCCTGTAAGAACATGACCCCCACAAAAACCTTCATACACCCTGATACTGACAAACAATATGAAATTAAAGATTTTTTAAACTGCAGATCTAAACAGGTCATATATATCGCGATGTGCAAATGCCCGAAAATCTATGTGGGTGAGACCTCAAGAGAGTTACGCACGAGAGTGCTAGAACACATAGGCGACATCAAATGGAACAGAAATGTTCCTGTAGCACAACACATGAACAATGAACATCAGGGACACAAATATGAAATCTATTTTTGTGCAATCGAACAAATAAAACTAAAAGGGAGAAGGGGAGATATTAACAAAATGCTACTACAGAAAGAGTGTAGATGGATTCACGAACTGAAATCCACCTCCCCTAGGGGATTAAATGAAGCAATTTCATACAAATGCTTTTTATAGATAATGATCCATGAAATATATCTTATAGTGGTTATTAATTATACACTATTCCTATCTAGGGTTTTGAATCGAAATTAACTAACCTCCCCTAGATGAAGTAAAGTAAGAGAATAGTGTTTTCACAATATTGAACTTACCTAATATTAAATGATTCTAAAGAATCTTATAATAAAGTTTACATATAATGCCAATCCCATATCCTATATAACCTATTCTACATAAAAAATGATACTAACTCTCCCTTAGGCAGAGACTTGATAGGTTTTTTTCTTAAACTATATAGGTGATAACAGTGATTTATTTACTTTGATCTCATAGATATGATAGTACAAGTAACCATAGTTAACCCACAATAAGATATTTTATGTAAAAAACCACTTCCACTCTTTAAATACTACTCCAATTATCAGCATATTTGATCGAGGTACTCTATATAAAAAATAGAATACAATATGCTCTCCCTATATAACTCTCCCAACACAATTATTAGGGAACACTATTGTCCCCTATAACACTTGCACATAATGATGCATAATGTATCGCCACACAAATGTGGTGAGCGTCAATAAATACGATGAATTACTATGTTCCCCTTTTTGTTCAAATATTTACTTTAGAAATGTGCAATGTATTAAAGGCAGTACACATAACTAATATTAAAAGTTAAATGACAGAATGAGGCCACAGCGGAGTCTTACACCTCCGTTTCCTAAACTTTATAGGTTGCTATGACAACTGACTACTATAAATTCTTGTACCGAATGCTGGGCTGGCCCTATGCCCTGACGAAGTCACGTTCTGTGACGGAAACGCGTCGGTGGGCGTGGCCTTGGTGGAACAAGCGTGCGAGCTAGTCACATACCTCAAATAGCAATAGCGGTTTTTTTGAAAACTCCCTAACTGATAACTCCCAACTTAATACCGCTTTAACCTTATACATATACTGCTATAGTCTTCTCACTCCAACTGCAACTATAGGAGGGATGTTATATAATTTAACTGTCGTCTAAGAATAAGCTTAATTGCCTAGTTACGAACAGCTACATTTCTGCTAAGCTCTATACGCCATTACGCTATAAGCTACATAGTAATCTTTAAAGTTGAATTGAATGTATCGGTTTGAACGTAACTAAGAAGAAATGTATGGTGACACTTTGTATTGAATAATATAATACATCCTAACGCATATGAGAATGAGAACGACTTGTGTGTATGTAAACTAGCTCTATCTGATAGGGACTTTAGCCAGAAATCGGCTGACTCTGTTCAATCAGAGCAGTACGCAGGCAGGAGGACGCCTTTGAGCGCACAGCTTGTACATTTGTATGCTTGTCCTAAATACCTACCCTGTGTGTATGGAATCATTTTTAATGTTAATTTCCCTACTCTGTATGACTTACTGACCTGACACGCAACACCTAGTCCACTAGCCCTCAGTTTTAAACGTGGGTGCTATATAATTTGGCTATTATCTTTTTGAAGTATGGAAGTGACTTATCCCATTCTTTTTTAGCCTTCTATATATACATCCTTATTTTACTTGTCTAATTACCGGTGGGGATCCCTAGATTTTGTAAGCTTACAATTAGTCCAGAGGTTGCTTAACCGTGGATATATTTCTTTCCCCCCCTGGTAACGTCTGTTTCAAGCATATTTGTTAAATAAAGTGTTAAATAAATATATTTGCTATTTGATACAACCAGTGTATAATTCTACACTTGACTTCAATGTCACAAATCCCCTTAGGTTCCCTAACCTTACCTTTCCATAAAATGTTACCAACTTGAATTACAACACGGTCTCTCTAAGGATTTTGGTTCAACAATCCTTATACCCTTGTTCGCATGTACACTTTGCTACTATGATATTTCACTGTTGATACTGTACTTATTGTATATAGATACTAATGAAGCATAGATACATTTTGCTTGTTTTGTGGTTATAACAAACACAGATCTTTTGTGTTTGATTCACTAAACAGACAAACCCACTGCAGTGGTATTTTTGGCATTTAATTAGCATTCTTCTCTTATGCCTGTTTGTTTTGTAGAAATAAAAGTGTGGTATTTTCAAGATTACCGGTTTGTGTGAGATGTCCCTCATTTTGGAAACAATGGTTCAGCCTTTTATCTACATATTAGATCAACTAGGAAATACTTTTTAGAGTGCTGTTTTCCCCTACTTTATACATAGCAATCTCATATAGCTCTGCTATGTTACAATATTTTTCTCCAATAAAAATATTCTGAATATATATTAAGCTTAGGGGTCTGCACCAGACCTAAGTCTAGCTAATTGCATTCTTGGTCATATTAGTACTATATTTTCAATACAATAAATACCGGTAGAGGTGTTTTAGAAAATAAATGGTTTCTCTCCCTTACCCTTAATCAATATATATATATATATATATATATATATATATATATATATATATATATAAAGAGATCCTTATCCTCTTATATAGGTCCTAAATACAGACCAAATGAGAAGATAGTATGTTGATACTTCAAGCCTGCTAATTTTATCCTCTAATTCTGGATACAAGTTAATGTTAGATTCAATTGAATTAGGTGGACAGAAATGTATCCATATGACTAAATATAGTATTCTTTTGATTATGTGTGATATGAAGATACATTTGTCTCCTAGTGTGTTTGTCATACATTAGATCTCTTATGTATTGTCTAGATTAGAGGAATGCTGCAATATATATATATATATATATATATATATATATATATATATATATATATAATTTTTTTTTTTTTGTTCAATCCTTCTGGATTTAAGGCGTTAACATAATGAATTCAGAAGGTTTCCCTCTGTCTAAGCTTTATCATTCTGTTTTTGAGAGGTGGAACAAATTCTAGGATGGTGACTCTAAGGCAACTAGGACCTTGGTTATGTATTTCTTTATAGTATTCCGAGAGGCTGTGTCCCTTTTCTCCATTGAGTATATTTTTGATGTGTTCTAAAGTCTTATCTTATAGGCTCATTTTGATCTTCCTATGTTTTGTAATTTACAGCTGCATTCTAGTAAATATACTATACATTCTGTTTTACAGTTGGTGAGTGTATTAATAGTACAAGTTTCATTATTAGAACTTGATATCACCATTTTTGTAGGTTTTTTTGGATTATACATGGATACAACCTTTACAATTTAAACGATTACATTTGAAGAATCCAGTACTTTTATTATCTATACAGTTTTTCACAATTGTTGACTGTTTGAGCCTACTTGGAGTTAGTAGATTCTTTAGATTTTTATTTTTCTTAAAAATAATATTTGTTTGGTATCTGAATCGTTTTGCTAAAATGTTATCCTGTTTGAGTAATACTTTCTTTAATTTCTGGAGCTGGTTCATTGTAAGTAGTTATTTGTCTTTTTTATTTTTATTTTCATTTTTTGTGTTTCCCTGTATGTGACTCTATCTATCTACTTCTTTAGCTCTCCTGTATTCTCTATTGACTAATTTTGCAGTGTATTTTTTCTCAATAAATTTAGATTTTAAGACTGTGGCCTCTTTATTATAGTCTTCAATTTTAGAGCACTTCCTACGAACCCTCTGGAACTGCCAAATTGGAATATTTCTGATACATGGGTGATAGTATCCACTGTCAGCAAGAAGATAACTGTTGCTGTCTGTTTGTTTTCTGTGTATATTTGTATCTTACAAAGATGTATGTGAATTGGATCAGGACGTGCTCTGTTTTCTTTTATTTCTTTACAATTGTTTATAGATGAGTATCTGCAGCTCTGAGAGTCTCTTTTACACCTTCCTTTTAACATTGTAGCAGCTCACAATTTATTGCACACTTATTCAGAAGTATCTATTCAATTATTATTTTGCCCATATAAGGGAAATACACACCTTTTATACTATTCTAATATTGAATTTCATTAAGAGAAATATATATATAAATAGAAATTATATATAAATATCCTTTAATTATTCTAATAGCTACACCAGAATTACACTACATTGTTCCCCAATTGATGTGTGAAACAAAGAAGTGTATATAAGTCCATAATTAAAGGTCCAGCAATATAATAGCTTCCTAGTCTCAACGTGAAGCTAGGTATGGAAGAACTCTGTAATGCACAAACAGGTTATGTTCAACTTACATGAATACAAATAAAATAAATAAAAGGTAAAGCTAGATGCTGAGATCTGCATTGTATGTTGTTAGTTGGCTTAAATAACCGTGATATCTTCATTATTCGGTTGTCATGTTAGAGGTGTGTATCATACTCCCTCTTGAGAAAGACCGCACGGTAGCGGTTGAAACGCGTTGAGGTTAAGATTGGTGTACCCGACGACCCGTAGGAGACTAACAGTGTATTCACCTCCCAGCACAATAACCAAGATTCATGCTATTGGATACAGCCAAACGCGGGATGTGAGGACATATGCCATTAGCTCTTGCGATAGAGACACGCCAACAGAGGTTATTCATGAACTGCGGATGTATGGAGGATTTCCAACTTTCACTTTTCGTTTGACTTTTCTTTTTATTGGAACTTTTACCAAGATTTGCTTAACTCAGCTGATGTGCAATAAAGTTTGTTAATCTTGTAAGTGCAATACAACTGTGTTGCGTGTTTTATTTATAATACTCTAAACTTGATTCTGGTTGCGCTTTATTTTTTCACAGATTCTTTTGGATTCTACCCTGCTCCGGGCGGCTCGAAGGACACCTCCAGTAATTAAGCAGCAACTGGTTTCTTGGTTACCTCGGTTGTGAGTAAACCTTTGGGTCTTTTGTTTGGCATTTGAAATTTAATATCCTGCATTCATACCAGTATTTTTTTGTTGTGTTTTCACTTTTAGATAAACGTGTTATTATAAGTGCATTATTTCAATTTATGCTACACATTTATAGTCTTGTATTATTATCATAGTAGTAAAAAACTTTTTTGAATAAGTGTGATACATTTTATACATTGCAATTTTTCACCAAGTTTACAAGCGCTGTTTAATCTTTTGTTACAAAACTTCAAGTCTGTAGCACCACAGATTTCTATCTTGGGTGGTTAATAAGTAAGAAACCCTTGTATTCTGTAGGACCCCCTCTGCTAAATACCGGTCCACTGTCTAATGCATTGGAGTATATGCTGTAACTAAGCAGGTGAGACTGTCTAATGGACCATATGTGTTAATAGCACTGCACTAGTGAGACTGAGTTTTTAACTTACTTGTCATACCAGGTTATCCCCAGTCCAGAAAAATTATCCTGAATCTGACTGCTGTGCTGTCAGCTGTTGTCCTCTCCTGAGTCCTCCTGGGACCTGACTTGGAACCGCAGCCACTCCTGTCTTAGTTTTGCACAGACAGAGACTTGTCATACACATTGCTCCTCCCCTACTAGCTTGTTTATCACTATCTCCGGTCAGAGCGGTCTGAGGGGATGGTGGGGTCATGGTGGGGCCATGAGGGAGCCAACTGCCAGCTAGATATGTGCGATTCGTTTCGGATAGATTCGGAAATTCGGCCGAATTTCTTAAATTCGGAGATTCGGATCGATTCGAATTTCTGAATCAAAATAGTGCCGAATCTACCGAATAAATCCGAATTAGCCATGGGTTACACTAGTATTGTACAGTATATTAGGTTATATCACTCTGCTATGGGTTACACCTAATATACAGTACATAATACTAGTCTAATACACAGCATATCCCACCTAACACATACTGAAATTCCGAATTTCCAAATCAAACCGAACCGAATCAAACCAAATCCAGCTGAATTTATTCGAATCTGAATGAATCCGAAATGAATCCGAAACGAATTCATTCAAATTTTTCCGAATTCGAATCGATCCGAACCGAAATTCGAAAAAATCCGAATCGATCCGAACCAAAACTAATTTTTCAATCATGCACAAGTCTACTGCCAGCACATGTGTTTGGGGGTGGGTACGTGCCGCGCACACAGTGCACTTTACTCCTGCCTGCCTTACTCACCTGGCCTGCTGCAGTGCTGCCTTCTCCTGATGGTGTCACCCCAGGCCTCCTTATAATTATTTTTGAGCCAGCGGAACATGACCTAGGGGGTTAAGGGAGCATGTGAGCTGATGGATGGGGTCCTGATGGGGCCATAGGGGAGCCAGAGGCCAGCACATGTGTTGGGGTAAGGTGCGTGCCGGCAGTGCTGCAAACAGTACACTTAGTTTACTCCTCCCCATTGCCTACAGCTTGAGGGTGTCACCCCTCCTTAGAGGTGTCACCCGGGTGCAGTCTGAACCCCCCCAGTGATGCCACTGATTAAGTACAAAACAATACCAAGAGGTCTAAAAAAATTAAACCGAATATCTTTGAACCAGAAGATGTAGAATACCTCACAGAGTGGGAAAATGCCCTGGAAGATATATCCTTTACCCTTATGGATAATGTTATCAAATATAGAAATTATAAAGTAGAACAACTAAGCAAGGAAATGGTGGATATAAGAAAGACACTAGAGATCCACAAAGGAGATAAATCACTAGAAATTAAGTAAAATAATAAATTGTTTAGGATTATCAGGAACGAAATTCTAACAACAATACCAATGTTGGACAAGACACCAATAATTGGGGTGATATGACGGATGAACCTACATTTATTCCACATAGGATATCCAATACTAATCCTAATATTAACAAACACATATAAAGGAACAATAAATAGACCATTAGAAATTTTTTTAAGAACAGATAAGAAAGAAAATCTTAGATACCCAAGAAAGGAACAAGATTATAGGGATCCACAAAGGATTTATAATCACAACTATAGGGTCAATTACAGAAAAAAACAACATCTGCATTTAAACACATGAATTCCCCTTTTTACAAACACAAAAGAAAAAACATAAATATACGAAATACACAGAATTCTATAGAACTATCATATACTCCGGAAGGGGTTAATTACAGTCCAAAGATAAATCTAAGATCACAATGGGTAACCCAAAAAATGACCAGCATAAAAAGCAAAGAACTCAAAGAGGTTTTAGAGGAGGAAAATTAGTCAAGACCAGAATACAAAAGAAAAAAAAGAACTAAAAAAAACAAAAAACAATTAGAAGATCAAATTCACATATATAACTTGTCACCAAGGGAATTCTCATACAAAAAACTAAAGGTCCTGAAAAAAGGACTAAATTTTGCCTCTACAAAAGGATATATATTGACCTATATAAAATTATTAGGAAAATAGCCCTACAGAGATATTTTGAAAAAAAGCAAAGAAGAGAAAATAAGTAATTATGAGGGACTTTCAGACAAAAGATCTAGAGGAACTCATAGCTCTAGAAGAAATAGAACTTAAAAATAACACCTAAAATTATCCACAAAGAAACATATTTCTAACCTAAGACCCATCTCTACTTTCTTTCCAAGCCATTCTAAGGGTCACTTTATCCCCACATTCTGGAACTTAGTACAACACGATTTTATGGAATTATGTGATAATTACAAAGTCAAGGCAGATAACCTAAAGAAAATGGGAAAACGAAGTTCTGCTAATTCTGCTAATCTTTATATGAGATACTCGGAGGATCTATTTATCTACAATAATAACCCATATATAGACAATATTATCTGGTGGGGTAGACACATAGATAATATTATTATGCTTTGGCAAGAAGAAAAAAACAAAACTGGAAAACTTTGTAGAGTATCCTATAATATAAAAGGCCAAGTGTGTTTGTCCGAAGCTGTCATGCGCAGTAGAGAAAGCACGAGGACAAACACACCTGGCCTTTGAGTCCCTAGCTGATCTGTGTCAGAAGTCGGCGTGAGCAGTGAGCGTGGTCATCGTGAAGTGGGCATGGCCGGGGCATGAAGGCCCTGAAGGGGGCATGGCCGGGCATGAAGGGGCATGGTCATGAACGGTCACGCGATAGAGGAGAGATAGAGAGGGGGGGAGAGAGAGGGAGGAGGGGAGAGAGAGAGGGGGAAAAAGAGAGGGGGGGGAGAGAGAGAGAGAGGAGGGGAGAGAGAGAGAGTGGGGGAGAGAGAGAGGGGGGAGAGAGAGGGGGGGGAGAGAGAGAGGGGAGAGAGAGAAAGGGGGAGAGAGATAGAGAAGGGGGAGAGAGAGAGGGGGGGGAGAGAGAGAGTTGGGGGCAAAGAGAGAGAGAGGGGGAGAGAGAGAGAGGGGGGGGAGAGAGAGAGAGAGAGAGAGAGAGGGGGGGGGGGGGGGGAGAGAGAGAGGGGAGAAAGAGGGGTGGGGGAGAGAGGAGGGGGAGAAAGAGGGGTGGGGGAGAGAGGGGGGAGAGAGAGATCAAAAGAGAGGGGGGGAGAGCGCAAAAGAGAGGGGGGAGAGAGTGAAAAAGAGAGGGGGAAAGACAGAGCGCAAAAGAGGTGGGAGAGAAAGAGTGCAAAAGAGAGGGGGAGCAAAAGAGGTGGGGAGAGAGAGAGCAAAAGAGGGGGGGAGAGAGAGCACAAAAGAGAAGGGAGAGAGAGCGCAAAAGAGATGAGGGAGAGAGAGCGCAAAAGAGAGGGGGAGAGAGTGCAAAAGAGAGGGGGAGAGAGCGCAAAAGAGAGGGGGGGAGAGAGCACAAAAGAGAGGGGAAAGAGAGCGCAAAAGAGATGAGGGAGAGAGAGAGCCAAAGAGAGGGGGAGAGAGAGAGCGCAAAAGAGAGGGGAGGAGAGAGAGCGCAAAAGAGATGGGGAGAGAGCGCAAAAGAGATGGGGGAGAGAGAGCGCAAAAGAGAGGGGGAGAGAGAGCGCATAAGAGAGCGCAAAAGAGAGGGGGGAGAGAGAGCGCAAAAGAGAGGGGGGAGAGAGAGCACAAAAGAGAGGGGGGGAGAGAGAGTGCAAAAGAGAGGGGGGGAGAGAGAGTGCAAAAGAGAGGGGGGAGAGAGAGCGCAAAAGAGAGGGGGAGAGAGAGCACAAAAGAGAGGGGAGAGAGAGCGCAAAAGAGATGGGAGAGAGTACAAAACAGAGGGGGGAGAAAGAGCGCAAAAGAGAGGGGGAGAGAGAGCACAAAAGAGAGGGGAGAAAGAGCGCAAAAGAGAGGGGGAGAGAGAGAGAGAGCGCAAAAGAGAGGGGAGAGAGAGGGGGGAGAGAGAGAGCGCAAAAGAGAGGGGAGAGAAAGAGAGGGGGAGAGAGCGCAAAAGAGATAGGAGAGCGCAAAAGAGAGGGGGAGAGAGAGAGCGCAAAAGAGAGGGGGAGAGAGAGCAAAAGAGAGGGGGGAGAGAGAGCGCAAAAGGGGGGGGGGAGAGAGAGCGCATAAGAGAGGGGGGAAGAGAGAGCGCAAAAGAGAGGGGGGAGAGAGAGGGGGGAGAGAGAGCGCAAAAGAGATGGGGGGAGAGAGTGCAAAAGAGAGGGGGGAGAGAGAGCGCAAAAGAAAGGGGGAGAGAGAGCGCAAAAGAGATGGGGAGAGAGAGCGCAAAAGAGATGGAGAAGAGAGAGAGCGCAAAAGAGATGGAGGAGAGAGCACAAAAGAGATGGAGGAGAGAGCACAAAAGAGATGGAGGAGAGAGAGAGCGCATAAGAGAAGGGGAGAGAGAGAGTGCAAAAGAGAGGGGGAGAGAGAGCGCAAAAGAAAGGGGGGAGAGAGCGCAAAAGAGAGGGGGAGAGAGAGCGCAAAAGAGAGGGGGAGAGAGCGCAAAAGAGAGGGGGGAGAGAGAGAGCGCAAAAGAGAGGGGGGAGAGAGAGAGTGCAAAAGAGAGGGGGAGAGAGAGAGCGCAAAAGAGAGGGGGGAGAGAGAGAGCTAAAAAGAGAGGGGGAGAGAGAGAGCAAAAGAGAGGGGGGAGAAAGAGAGAGAGAGCAAAAGAGAGGGGGGAGAGAGAGAGAGAGCAAAAGAGAGGGGGAGGGAGAGAGCAAGGGGTGGGACAGCTGTACTGCAAAAAATGGCCCGTGTGAACGGTTTTAGGACTAGTATTAATATAAATTAGATGAATCTCAAATTCACATGTAAATCTTCAGAAATAGAGATATAATTTTTTGGTCTTTTTTGGTCTTGTTCTATTTCATGAAAATGAAAATATTTATACAAAGCTTTAAAGAA
Organism: Bombina bombina; assembly: GCF_027579735.1. NCBI lineage: Eukaryota > Metazoa > Chordata > Amphibia > Anura > Bombinatoridae > Bombina > Bombina bombina. The sequence goes on along the minus strand of NC_069499.1, from coordinate 600,010,962 downwards.
AACAAACAGACAGAAACATTTATCTTCTTGCTGGCAGTGGACACTATAAGCCCTCGATCAGAAATATTCCAATTGGGCAGTTCCAGAGGGTTTGTAGGAACTGCTCAAAAATTGAAGACTATGATTAAGAGGCCACAGTCTTAAAATCTAAATTTATTGAGAAAAAATACCCTGCAAAATTAGTGGATAGAGCATACAAGAGAACTAAAGAAGTAGATAGAGTCTCATACAGAAAAACAGGCTTTATAACTACTTACAATGAAGCAGCTCCAGAAACACCAGAAATTATTAAAAAAATATTGCCCGATTCTTAAACAGGATAACATTTTAGCAAAACAATTTAGAGACCCAGCAAATATCATTTTTAAGAAAAAGAAAAATATAAAGCATCGACTAGCTCTATGTAAGCGCAAACTGTCAAAAATTGTGAAAAATTGGTTAGATAAAAAAAGGACTGGATTCTTTAAAATGTAATTGTTTAAATTGTGAAGTTTGCATCCATTCATATAATAAAAAACACACCAAACATATGGCTAGATTACGGGTTTTGCGGTAAGAGGGGTGCACGTTATTGTCACCGCTCACTTCCCTACAGCGCTAGTATTACAGCTTTATATTAACCCGGCGTTATCAGGCAAAAAGTGAGCATAGAGCAAAATTGAGCTCCATACCGCACTCCAATACCAGCGCTGCTGAAAGCTGCGGTGAGCTAGTTTTATGTGCTCGTGCATGATTTCCCCATAGACATCAATGGGGAGAGCCGGCTGAAAAAAAGTCTAACACCTGCAAAAAAGCAGCGTAAAGCTCCATAACACAGCCCCATTGATTCCTATGGGGAAACTAAATTTATGTTTACACTTAACACCCTAACATGAACCCCGAGTCTAAACACCCCTAATCTTACACTTATTAACTCCTAATCTGCCGGCCCCGACATCGCGGACACCTACATTATACTTATTAACCCCTAATCTGCTGCTCCGGGCATCGCCGCCACTATAATAAATATATTAACCCCTAAACTGCCACACTGCGGCATCACAAACACTAGTTAAATATTATTAACCCCTAATCTGCCGCCCCTAAGATCGCCGCCACCTACCTACATTTATTAACCCCTAATCTGCCTCCCCCAACATCGCTGCCACTATACTAAATGTATTAACCCCTAAACCTAAGTCTAACCCTAACCCTAACACCCCCTAACTTAAATATAATTAAAATAAATCTAAATAAAACCTGCTATCATTACCTAAATAATTCCTATATAAAACTAAATACCTATAAAATAAACCCTAAGATAGCGACAATATAACTAATAGTTACATTGTAGCTAGCTTAGGGTTTATTTTTATTTTACAGGTAAGTTTGTATTTATTTTGACTAGGTAGACTAGTTAGTAAATAGTTATTAACTATTTACTAAATACCTAGCTAAAATAAATACAAATTTACCTGTAAAATAAAACCTAACCTGAGTTACACTAACATCTTACCTTACACTACAATTAAATAAATTACATTTACTAAATACAACTACCTAAATTACAAAAAAAAACCCACTAAATTACACAAAATAAAAAAAGAAATTATCAGATATTTAAACTAATTACACCTAATCTAATAGCCCTATCAAAATAAAAAAGCCCCCCCAAAATAAAAAAAAACCCTAGCATAAACTAAACTACCAATAGCCCTTAAAAGGGCCTATTGTAGGGCATTGCCCCAAAGAAATCAGCTCTTTTACCTGTAAAAAAAATACAAACAACCCGCCAACAGTAAAACCCACCATCCACACAACTAACCCCCCAAATAAAATCCTAACTAAAAAAAAAACCTTAGCTCCCCATTGCCCTAAAAAGCTCTTGAAGATGGACCCGCTCCGCGCCGGATGGATGAAGATAGAAGATGCCGACTGGATGAAGACTTTTGCCCGTCTGGAGGACCACTTCTGCCGGCTTGGATGAAGACTTCTCCCTGCTTCATTGAGGACTTCTTGCCGCTTGGATGAAGACTTCTCCTGGCTTCGTTGAGGATGGATGTCCGGTCTTAAAAACTGTAAGTGGATCTTCGGGGGTTAGTGTTAGTTTTTTTTTTGTTGAAATAATTTTTTAATTTGTATTGAGGAAGTTCAATATAAAACATAGTACGGTATAAACAGGATACAGTTGAAGCAGCTCTAGTGGGTCTGTACAAATCTTCTAAGACATAAAAGTGTATAAAATATAGTTGTACACACCAACTATCCAAACAAAACATAAATGCAGATAAGGATAAACACATCTTTGATGCCACAACCTATACCTAGATCAATAGTAAATCCTCCCTGCACTCATAAACTATATCTTCCTCATGTTTTTCATAGGAAGGGGAATATTATGGGCCGCTTTTTAATAACAAACGTCTAGTAGAGAATAGGGAAAAGCTATGGAATCTGCGTTCCTTAGATTACACTAGTAATCAGAACCCCAGGGAAAACCCTTGGGGGGGAATATGGAGCCAGTCGATATACGAAGTAGAATTAGTTAGATATTACCTTCTCGTACCACATATATGGCGTGTGTTTTCAATATCTTACCAGTAATAGCTAGGGAGTTATAACTAGACCCTCTCATTGGTGTAGCACAGAACAACTAAGGCAGATTACATATCATACAAGCACAGTTTCGCTCTCATATGAGTCTAGATTGGGGACAAGCACTCGGACAGCTCAGAATACTCTAAAACTAGGGTGTACCCTATTCAGGCAAAGAGTGAAGATTAATATATATTACAAAAACAGAGATTTTCATGCAACTAATATACTTATAGGATTGAAGATTACAATAAACCCAGGGTAGGCCGCCTCGGCCGCAAACAGCCCACCCCTCCGTATGCATAATACATGTACAGTCCATACATATTTTGAAATGACATTAGATTGCTTTATGTGGGTTGAGGTACATATATGCTGCACGTCAAAATGAACAGTTAAACTTCTCCACGTAATATATGAGCGTTAAATGTAGGAAACAGTAGCACTTGCATCTGTAAGCCCTGTGTAAGATAGTAGGTAGATACAAGGTATAGAGACCCCCTATATTTGTGTAGATATCTTGGACATCCTAGCACTAAATAGCATATCAGAGCACACAAGATTATAACAGCCTTATTAAAGAACAATTGCACTATGTAGCCGCATATCATATTGAAGAGAATAACAAATCCGATATAGTCCCATAAGAATTTTGATAAATTTAAACAAAAACTAATTCTACAGTCACATGCATATGTAAGTATCAGAGAGAACGTACATATCTAACTATATAGCTTCATGGATGCCAGTCTTCAGTGTGTCACATGTGCAGGTCTAAAACAGGGTTTAAAGTAGCTTTCAGCTGGGATTGGCCTTATAACCATACGTAATATAACGTTGCAAGCAGCTGAGCATAAACATTCACCCAACTTAAAAGAGGCCTAACTTGAAATTATAACCCAACAGTATATAACCAAAAAAAAATTAAAAAAAATAGAAACTAGGATATGTAGCTAAACAGAACTGATGCTAGAATAGTCTCTCATCAGGATAAAAATAAGTCGGAGTTCCATGAGGGACTTTAGAGCAGCTGAATTGTCTCTGCTTAGCCAACACCAGTTACAACCTTAGAGGGATTCTCACTGACATTCCAATAATGAGAGGCCTTTATCTCCTTCACATTCGGCACTGACAGCTTATTATGCCATATGGGATGCCACATGCCAGTCTCAACCGGAGAGGTACTGTTAGTAAAAGTCCCATATATAATCTTTGTTATACTTGACCAGCTTCCCGCCTCCGTGGTCACTGCAATGCTGCACGGCTTCCGTTCATAGGTGTAAGAGTCCTCAATAGTTCCAGGGGATTCCACACAGTCCAGCTGTGCAAACTTCAGATCGTGGTGTTGGCGGGGCTGTTCACGGTCATCCGGTGAATATAATGCAGGAGCTATGACCATGCTTGCGTTCACAGCGTCTATTAGCAGGCTCCGATCGTCGGCACTATCATCACATGGCCTCGGGAAAGAGATATACCGCAGTCGAGTGCCGGCGCCATCTTGGAGTGCCTGACGCCGTCCAATTTGTTCAGACCACTGTGCAAGAAGTACAAATAAGTCCCCAATGTGATCTCTTAGCAGATCACACAGACCATCCTCAGGCAATCTCTCAGTCATTGTTCAGCAGAACTAGCGTCCTCTTGTAGCAGCTGCAACTGCCCCGTTAGTCAAAATAGGCAAGAGCTCAGAAATCCAGTACAAAATATATTCTTGGTTCCTTTAGGGTTGCAGCATATATCTACAATGTAAGATCTAGATGGTGGATCAGAAATATACTGCAAATCTGACCCTAAAAACTCAAATAATCAGTATAAAATCCAGGAGCTCCTGTAATATGCTTCTAGCCGCTTCGGCAGTTGGCTCCGCCCCCTTGAAATAATTTTTATTTATTGAGTAACATAACATATTCCATGACATCTTTTGTAAACATAAAAAAAAAAAAAGAACAGATATGACATAACATTTTGGTTTCACAGAGATTGCAATACAACCATGCTGGACCACTAGACTCATATCGGCCCCACATATCATATATAACAACCCCCTTCATTGGCATTATGCTGTCCGTCATGACTGGGAAGTATCCCCAGACAATATAAATCATGGAGAATGCAAACCTTTTTTCTATATTCGTATATTTTTTATATAAAGAAGTAATGAGATTAAGAAAGAATAGATAAGATAGAGACAAGAAATCTCAGAGTTAGTATAGAGTAAATAAGAAGAAGAATCAAGAACATGTGTCACTCGTGGTCACCCCCTCTCTGTCCTGTGTCATCCGTGTGCCCTATTTCTGTGGAATGGATGCTACGCCTGTTAGCCATCTGTTGCTTATCTGTCCAAACTATCCAGTCTTCCCAGACCTGAAGAAACTCTATTCCAGTACTAAGCAAAGCAGAGGAAATCTCCGCCATTTTATAATAATATTTGATTTTATTAAGTATTAAATCGTAGCTTGGTACCGAGGATTTCCAAAACCTTGCGATTGTGGTCTTAACAGCTGTGCAAATCATTCCCACTAACTTTAATTTAGCTTTGGTGAGGCCCTCAATCGGGAAGTGTAATAGTGCCTGTTCTCTAGTTAAAATAATTTGCTTGCTAAATATCTCGGAAAGGAGATTGCTAGTTTGGAACCAAAGTTTTTGCACCTCTGCACATGACCACCACATATGTGTGTAGGAACCAATGTCTGCGCATCCTCGATAACAATTCTTGGGGGTTTTGTCTGACCATTGTGTTCTGCTTGGGTGTAGGTACCACCTATATGCTACTTTGATATAGCTTTCTTTTAAATTTGCACTAATAGAACATGCCTGTCCCCTTTTCAGAGTATCTGACCATTCTACCTGATCCTTTACAAATTGCCCCTCATCCTCCCATTTCTTCATATAATGCAATTTGTCTCCTGAGCTATTTGTATTCAGAAAAGTGTACAAAATTGTTATAGCTCCCTTAGTTCTGGATTTTGATGTGCATAGTTTCTTAAAGGGAGTATGTTCTGAGTATGTAGGTGGCCTGCCTATCTCCCGCAACCTAGATTTCAACTGAATGTATTGGAACCAAGAGTCCGGTGACACCGGATGTAAAGAGTTATATTTCTCAAAGGGAATAATCTTTGAGTCTATCCAAATATCTGCAATTCGATATAGCCCTTTATTCGCCCAGATGTTACTTATTGTTTTTGAGATCTGAACAGATGGCAAGAGAAGTGGTATTGCTACAGAGCTAGCAGTGTGAAGGTTGGACCTCCTCTGTATATTATCCCATATTTTAATAGTGTGTGTTATTGAAATGTAGTGTGTCCATTTCGATGGTCTCTCACTTTTGGCTGTCCATAGGATTCGATATATTGGATACAGTTGCAGCATATCACTTTCCAATTTTACCCATACGATATCGTCCACCCCAAGACTCCATAGTGAGGTTTGCGCTAATCTGGCTGCCCAGAAATAATTTTGTAAATTTGGTACCCCTAATCCCCCTCGCTCTTTATTTTGTAGTAGTGTTTTCCTATTGATTCTGGCCTTTTTATTAACCCAGATAAACTTTAGCATGTATCTTTACATGTCATTCAGATCTTCCTTGGGGACAGTGATAGGCAATGCTCTAAACAGATAGAGCAGTTTGGGTAAAATTATCATTTTTGTGACAACCATTCTCCCATAAAAGGAGATTTTATAAGATGACAAAGTCATCATTTCTTTTTTAAGATGTGCAAATATTTTATAGTTTAGTCTATATAGGTTATCTAAATTGTTTGGTATGGCGATGCCTAAATATGTAGTTGCCGGGGAAGCCCATTTAAAGTCAAAGTTTATCTCAAGTAGTTTTTTTGTTGCATCGGGAAGGTGAGTCCCGTTATTTATCTTATAGCCGGATAGCTTTCCAAAGTCTGATAGTAGGTCATAAAGTGGAGGGAGGGACAACATGGGTTTAGTAATAGTCATTATAACATCATCAGCAAACAACGCAAGTTTATGCATCGTGTTGCCAATTTGAATTCCTGATATATCTGTCTTGTTCCTGATGGTTGCTGCTAACGGCTCTATACAAAGGGCAAATAGTAATGGGGAAAGGGGACACCCCTGTCTTGTGTCTTGTTCCATTTCGAATTTTGATTGTTTTGGATTGATAACCAGAAAGTCTGATAAATGCTGATGGGGTTGTGCATAATACTTGGATTGCCTTTAAAAACTTTCCCTTAATCCCAAACTGTTGCAGTGCCAGGAACATATAGTCCCAATATAGTCTATCGAACGCCTTCTCTGCGTCCAATGAGAGGAACAGAGAAGGCATTCTTTCTTTGTGTGCATAGTCCAGTAAATCTATTATTTTTCTAACATTATCAGGAGCTTCCCTCCCTCTTATAAAACCTACTTGGTCAGGCTTAATCAATTTGGTCAGAAGCGGATTTAATCTATTGGCCAGTATTTTAGTGAAAAGTTTCAAATCTAAATTTATTAATGATATGGGTCTATAGTTTTTGCAATAGAATTTATCTTTACCTGGTTTGGGTACCACACAGATTCTTGCCGATAGGAGTTCTGGTGGAATATAGCCTCCCGGAAGTATATAGATAAAGGAGTCAACCAAGTGTGGGACCAAGTGTACCGAAAACTTTTTATAAAAGCCACCCGAGTACCCATCTGGCCCTGGGCGAGATTGGGGCCTCTAGCTGGCATGAATGTTCCTCAGATAGTTGTGGGACGTTGCTTTCCTTCAGAAAGGTTCTAATTTGTGTGTCTCTATGTGGGGTCTGATCTATTTTAAGATTATACAGGGACTGGTAAAAGTCAGCAAAAGCATTGGCTATTTGTGATGGGTCATTAAGAATATGTCCCTCTGGCACTTGGAGTTGGGGGACAGAGGAGGATCTGGTTATGTTTCTAATTTTTCTAGCCAGCATACGGTCAGGCTTATTAGCGTATATAAAGTAATGCGCTTCTAAAATTCTTAAAGAAGACAGTGCCTCTTCATTCAGCAAATTGTCTATTTCTGCTTTTTTAGCTATGATTGCTTTACCCCCTCCTCTGATTTATTGTTAATATGGAGCCTCTGGAGCCTCTCTAGTTCTGATTTTTTTTTTTGCTGGAGGATATCGTTCTTCTTTTTGGCTATAAGAGCCTTTTCTTTAATTAGTATACCTCGAAGATATGATTTAAAAGCTCCCCAAGCAAATAATGGATTATCTGTGGATCCTTTATTTATTCGCCAAATGTCTTTAATGGACTCGGACACTTTCTGTGAGATTAATTCATCTTTTAACAAATGTAAATCTAATGTCCAGTTTCTCTGTCTTGAGGGGTCAAAAAACCCCTGTAGGGAGATATCTACAATGGAGTGATCAGACCAGGATGTTTGTGATATGTTTGTATTTACTAATAATGGGCATCAAATTTGGCTAATAAAGATGTAGTCAATCCTAGAGTAGGACTGGTGTACAGCTGAATAATAAGTAAAGCCTTTTGCTGTTTGATTACAAATGCGCCAGACGTCTATTAGGTTATGATCTAATATTAAGTCACTTAGGATTTTAGAAGAAGCTTTGTGTGGTGCTGGGGATCTGTCTACTTGGTCATTAACGGTAAGATTAAAGTCCCCTCCGAGAATTATCTTATATTTCTTCCATGAAGTTAAAATTTTGCTGATTTTAGCTATGAATCTTCCCTGGTCTTCATTGGGGGCATAGATATTACCTAGAACTATTGAACTACCCTGAATCTTACCATTTAAGATCAGGAATCTCCCCTCTGGGTCCCTAATCACTTCCTCCTCCTGAAACCCAAGGGCAGCTTGCATTAAGATGGAAACCCCTTTTTGTTTTTTTGCTCCTACTGCGTGATATTGGATTGGAAAAGCTGCGTCCCAATATTTTGGTGTTGTAGTGCTAGTGAAGTGTGTTTCCTGAAGCATAATCACCTGAGCCTTTAGTGACTTGTATTCTGCCATAGCTTTTTTCCTTTTAATGTGCGAGTGTAGGCCTCTTACATTGTGGGATATTATTTTAAAAGACATTGTCTATTTTGTGTGTTGTAATATGATAAAATGTACTTATCTGTATCCATCTGTTTATGCTGTTTGTACTCCTGGGAAAATCATAATGAGTGAGAGCTTTTGTAATTACACCAGGGCTCTCAGACCCGGATGACTCACGAGTGACCATGGAAGGAAAGAACCATAGAAAGAAAAGAAGAGATTGAAAGGTTAAAACAGAACAACAACAAAGAAAAAACAATTGTATCTGTAAGTGATACATAACCAACAGTGATTTAGAACATTTCCCCTCCCTAGGGGGTGCATCTTGTTTTCTGATATATTCATATCAGCATATAATCAAGTAAAACCTAACTGTTACTAGGCAGGACTAGTAATACATCTCAAAGCATTGCGAAAAACTTAACTTTTGATTAAAGCATTCTCTTAATCTAATGTCGACCCATTTTGAGGGAACAATAACCTAGTTTTAATTAAAAACTTTTTTTTTTATAACTAGCTCATTCATTACCTATTATAGCTAACTTCATGAGTTTCTATCAGACCATCGGGTTAAATAGACTTATACACATTACTAATCAATATTAAACCAATCAGGAACTTTATATATCTTTCTTTGGACCTCCCAAGTCCCAAGAGAGTCAATTTGTATGTGTGAGTTCATGTATTCCCCGAATCCCGTGGGTTAGACCAGGGGGGGAATATAGAGTAATGTGTGATTAAGGACTTACATCTTAATTAGCCAGGATCATCATTACCATTTAACTGTGAGCGCTTTCTTGGGGTTTGTGGTCTTATTTCTTTGTCCCAGATCCTCTGGGTTCTTTTCTTTGGTGCTCTTTGAGGTAGTGGCTCTTCTTGATCTTCTATCAATAAATTCATATGTTTCACCATCTTTATTCCTTCCTCCAGATTGGTGCAAGAGTACGTTGTGTTATGGTGTATGCATACAAGCCTGAAAGGGAAAGACCATCTGTACTTCAACTTAGCTTTCTGTAATGCTATAATAACTGGCTTTAGATCCCTACGTTTCTTTAGGGTAGTTGGTGAAAGGTCTGAATAGAATTGTATTTTGTGACCCTCAAATTCAAATTGCAGGAGCTTCCTAGAGGCCTAGACTATCTTCTCTTTGGTAGAGTAGTAATGGAATTTGATAATGATATCTCTAGGTATGCCGGGATTTTGAGGCTTGTTTAGGGCTCTGTGTGCTCTATCCATCAGCAAGAGATTTTCTTCTATGTCAGGGATGAGTTTCCGGAAAACAGCGGGTAGTACTTCTGGAAGGTTGTCAAATGACTCTGGTAGATTTCGGATCCTGATATTAGATCTCCTAGATCTATTCTCCAAGTCTTCAATTTGAGATTCTAGTACTGAGATCTGCTTCTCCTGCGCTGACATAGTGGAATGAACTTCTGTCAGATCCTCTATAACCTCATCCACTTTGTCCTCAATTACCAAGGCTCTGTTACCAATACTCAGGATATCTGACTTCAGCTCTGCTATCGCCGATCTCAGTTCTGTTTGAAATACCTCCCTTATTTGTCCCACTAAAGTAGAAGAGGGAGCATCTATTTGACCTCCTTGGGAGTCTTCAGATAGGTTTTCTTGATCTGCAGTTGATGTCATAGCCGCCAAATGTGCAGCTTTACGATTTTATTTTGCTTGTGCTCTAGATAGACAGTCCTTGACTGTTTGATGTTTTCCTTCCATATTGGAGCATAAACTGATACAAAGCTAATCTCCGGTAAACTCACTTGAAGGCTGTTACTGTGCAATCTCTTACAGGTTATATTGTATTAATGCAAACGTGCTTCTGTATTGTAGCCCCACATTAGGTACTTAACTTTTATTATAGAAATTACTTGTAGGTGATCATTCTGCACCCCCACAGGTTGGGACCCTTATTCAAAAGGCATGTTTCTTAATTTGTTGGTTTGAGAAAAGCAACAGGATTCTCTCCCTCTAGAGCAGTTCTCCGCTTTTGTACCTCAAGCTCTAAGCATCTTCCGCTATGGGAGATCAAGAAAGGGCTCATGCTCCAGAAAAATGGTAATGTGAGAGTTCAGTTGCAAAGTAGTGTTAAGTAAATCACATTAACCCATTGTAATTTTATAAGGCAATAGGAAAATGCCCAAGAGAAAGAGAAATATGTACAATTTTTACTATATTTGGCTATATTCTACTACTTTATATATGATTACATTCCTGAATTGGTCACCACTAGTCTAAAGAGACTACCTCTCAGCTCGGGGAAAGGGGATACGACTCAAAGGAAGGGGAAAATGGAAGTGGAAGTGACCGACCTAGACTAGCTAGGCCGGAAAGGGAGAGCCTTGAGGAGCAGCTACTAACGTAAATGCTTATTTTGATTTTAGCATAAAACATTTTTGCAACAGTGACCTGTGAAGAAAAGAGTAATTGGTTAAAGTAGCAGGAAAACAAAATAACACAACACTCCACTTTGGATTAGTAACCCAAAGGTACATATGCTGTCGCAGCAGCAGTGAACCAAACTGTAACAGTAATCACAATAAAGACTGCTTGTTATTTGTTCCTGATATTTAGTATGGAGAGATGCTGGCCCCAAAGATAATACAGTGGCGCTTGTGAATAAAGACTCTGTACTAGCTCTATAAACCACTAAGTTCCAGAGATTTCCAGCCTATGCCAGAGGGAGAATATAGTAAAATCTCTCACATATCCTGCAGAGTGTATATCCTTCAAATTGCTCTTATTTATCTGTCCTCAAGCATGCATGATGTCGAAAAGGAGCTATGTAGGTGTCAGTTTATTTTGCAAGAGCTCCTTTAAATAACTGCAAGGAGTGAGGCAAGATTGCAAAACTATGAAATGTCCTGCTGTATAATCCCAGACTGGATAAAGGCCAGGACCGTACAGCTGACAGAGTCTGTAGTTGTGATTAACAGAGTATTTGTATGAATCCTGATCTCTGCAGCAGTGCTGATGACTATAATGCTTTGTATATATGTCAGGCATGGACAGAGCTTTAGTGGGATTTGTTTGCAGTATTATTTTCCTACAGCCTTAGTTATGGGGCCGGTCACTCCAGTCCAATAGTCCAGATCCAAGGCCCCCACAGAGCTTTTTATACTCTAGTGGGTTGCGTATATAGGTCAGATCAGCTTATGAAGTGGCCGCTTTAGAGTCCCCACACTGAATTTCCAATGTTAAATCAATCCCCTAATTGGTGGTCAGTGTTTGCAGTGTTCCGGAGCGGAGCCCCGACCCTCCGGAACAGGCTGTGTAGTGTGCTGCTTGCGTGTGTCACCTTACCCAAGAGCCGACTAAGTACCCGTTTGACCACAGGCTCTTCCAGCTGACCTGGCGGGGTGTCTGCTGATGAAGGGCAACTCACCCTAGTGCTTCGGTAAGCAGTCTTCTGTTACCACTGTTCAGAACGGAGGGCGCCTTCTTTACCGCCGATGTCCGATGACGTCACCCGGCAATGGCGGGTTTTCGCGCTCTTTCGTCCCGGCTCTGGGTTTAAAGTTGCGAGTACTGAAGGAAGCCTCCCTAGCTCCCAGTATCACACCCCAACTTGTCTCCAATGTGTCCTGGGTCTCGCAGCGGTCCCTCCGTCTTGCTCATGAGAATCCCTGAGCCAGGCTGATGCAGCGCTCAATCGCCTCTTCTCCTATGCCAGTACCTTTAGTGGGTGAAATAATGGTCAAGTCCTCAGGATGATGGTAGGACCAAGCTTCTCCCTCCTCCACAGGTTTAGCGGCTTGGTGGAGGATATATTTTTAGGAAGGAAAATGTCTTTATTATAGCTATTTTGAGTAATAGTATGCAGGAGCTCTGAACAGTTGCAGCCGCTCGCTACTCAGGCTATCTCCGCCCCACCGTGTTAGGTTTTTTTAAGGGTTTATTGGGTGGGTTTTATTTTTAGATTAGAGACTTTGGGCACTTGAAAAAGAGCTAAATGCCCTTTTAAGAGGAATGCCCATCCAAATGCCCTTTTCAGGGCAATGGGGAGCTTAGGTATTTTTAGTTAGGATTTTATTTGGGGGGTTGATTGTGTGGGTGGTAGGTTTTACTGTTGGGGGGTTGTTTGTATTTTTTTTTACAGGTAAAAGAGCTGATTTATTTGGGGAAATGCCCTGCAAAAGGCCCTTTTAAGGGCTATTGGTAGTTTAGTTTAGGCTAGGGTTTTTTTTTATTTTGGGGGGGCTTTTTTATTTTGATAGGGCTATTAGATTAGGTATAATTAGTTTAAATATCTGATAATTTATTTTTTTATTTTTTGTAATTTAGTGGAGGGGGGTTGTAATTTAGTTAATTGTATTTAATTTAGATATTTGTATTTAATTTAGGTAATTGATTTAATTGTAGTGTAAGGTTAGGTGTTAGTGTAAGACAGGTAATTTTTTATTTATTTAATTTGTATTTATTTTAGCTAGGTAGTTAGTAAATAGTTAATAACTTTTTACTAACTAGTCTGCCTAGTTAAAATAAATACAAACTTAGCTGTGAAATATAAATAAAACCTAAGCTAGATACAATGTAACTATTAGTTATATTGTAGCTAGCTTAGGGTTTATTTTACAGGTAAGTATTTAGTCTTAAATAGGAATTATTTAGTTATTAATAGTAGGTTTTATTTAGATTTATTTTAATTATATTAAAGTTAGGGGGTGTTAGGGTTAGATTTAGGGTTAGGTTTAGGGGTTAATATGTTTATTATAGTGGTGGCGATGTCCAGAGCAGCAGATTAGGGGTTAATAAATGTAGGTAGGTGGCGGCGATGTTAGGGGCGGCAGATTAGGTGTTAATAATATTTAACTTATGTTTACGATGCGGGAGTGTGGCAGTTTAGGGGTTAATATGGTTATTATAGTGGCGGTGATGTCGGGAGCGGCAGATTAGGGGTTAATAATTTTATTTTAGTGTTTGCGATGCAGGAGGGCCTTGGTTTAGGGGTTAATAGGTAGTTTATGGGTGTTAGTGTACTTTTTAACACTTTAGTTATGCGTTTTATGCTACAGTTTTGTAGCGTAAAACTTATAACTACTGACCTTAGATTGCGTTACGAATCTTGTGGTATAGGCTGTACCGCTCACTTTTTGGCCTCCCAGAAAAAGCTTGTAATATCGGCGCTATGGTAGTCCCATTGAAAAAAGACTTACACCTAGATTTAGAGTTTTGCGGCCAAATGGGTGCGTTAGCTACGCGTCTTTTTTTCTAGCGCTGCTTCTAAACAACGCTGGTATTCAGAGTTGTCTGAGGGGCTGCGTTAGGCTCCAAAAAGGGAGCGTTGAGCCAAATTTACCGCCACTTCAACCCTCAATACCAGCATTGCTTACGGTAGCGGCTAGCTGGAAAAACGTGCTCGTGCGCGATTCCCCCATAGGAAACAATGGAGCAGTTTCCTAACACCTGCAAAAAAGCAGCGTTCAGCTCCTAACGCAGCCCCATTGTTTCCTATGGGGAAACAGTTTCTAAGTCTGCACCTAACACCCTAACATGAACCCTGAGTCTAAACACCCCTAACCTTACACTTATTAACCCCTAATCTGCCTCCCCCGCTATCGCTAACACCTGCATTACACAATTAACCCCTAATCTGCTGCTCCGTACACCACCGCAACCTACATTATACCTATGTACCCCTAATGTGCTGTCCCCAACATCGCCGACACCTACATAATATTTATTAACCCCTAATCTGCCCCCCCCCCCCAACGTCGCCGCTACCTTACCTACACTTATTAACCCCTAATCTGCCGACCGGACCTCACCGCTACTATAATAAATGTATTAACCCCTAAAGCTAAGTCTAACCCTAACCCTAACACACCCCTAAGTTAAATATAATTTTAATATAACGAAATAAATTAAATCTTATTAACTAAAGTCTTCCTATTTAAAACTAAATACTTACCTGTAAAATAAACCCTAATATAGCTACAATATAACAAATAATTATATAGTAGCTATTTTAGGATTTATATTTATTTTACAGGCAACTTTGTATTTATTTTAACTAGGTACAATAGCTATTAAATAGTTATTAACAGTTAATAGTTATTTAATAGCTACCTAGTTAAAATAATTACCAAATTACCTGTAAAATAAATCCTAACCTAAGTTACAATTAAACCTAACACTACACTATCAATAAATAAATTAAATAAATTAACTACAAGTACCTACAATTAAATAAACTAAACTAAATTACAAAAACCCCCCCACTAAATTACAAAAAAAAAAGATTACAAGAATTTTAAGCTAATTACACCTACTCTAAGCCCCCTAATAAAATAACAAAGCCCCCAAAATAAAAAAAAATTCCCTATCCTAATCTAAATTAAAAAAATTAACAGCTCTATTACCAGCCCTTAAAAGGGCTTTTTGCGGGGCATGCCCCAAAGAAATCAGCTCTTTGCCTGTAAAAAAAACACAATACCACCCCCCAACATTAAAACCCACCACCCACATACCCCTACTCTGACCCAAACCCCCCTTAAATAAACCTAACACTACCCCCTGAAGATCTCCCTACCTTGAGCCGTGTTCACCCAGCCGGGCATTGATGGACCAAAAGAGGACATCTGGAGCGGCAGAAGTCTTCATCCTATCCAGGCAGAAGAGGACATCCAGACCGGCAGACATCTTTATCCAAGCGGCATCTTCTATCTTCATCCATCCGGAGCGGAGCCATCTTCTTCCAGCCGACGCGGATCCATCCTTCTTCCCCGATGCCTACTCGCAGAATGAAGGTTCCTTTAAATGACGTCATCCAAGATGGCGTCCCTCGAATTCCGATTGGCTGATAGGATTCTATCAGCCAATCGGAATTAAGGTAGGAAAAATCTGATTGGCTGATTGAATCAGCCAATCAGATTCAAGTTCAATCGGATTGGCTGATCCAATCAGCCAATCAGATTGAGCTCGCATTTTATTGGCTGATCAGAACAGCCAATAGAATGCAAGCTCAATCTAATTGGCTGATTGAATCAGCCAATTCGATTGAACTTGAATCTGATTTGCTGATTCATTCAGCCAATCAGATTTTTCCTAGCTTAATTCCGATTGGCTGATAGAATCCTATCAGCCAATTGGAATTCGAGGGACGCCATCTTGGATGACGTCACTTAAAAGAACCTTCATTAGTTGGTAGTCGTCTGAAGGAAGAGGATGTTCAGTGCCGGAGGTCTTGAAGATGGAGCCGCTCCTCGTCGGATGGATGAAGATAGAAGATGCCGCTTGGATGAAGATGTCTGCCGGTCCGGATGTCCTCTTCTGCCCGGATAGGATGAAGACTTCTGCCACTCCGGATGTCCTCTTTTGGTCCATCGATGCCTGGCTGGGTAAACACGGCTCAAGGTAGGGAGATCTTCAGAGGGGTAGTGTTAGGTTTATTTAAGGGGGGTTTGGGTTAGAGTAGGGGTATGTGGGTGGTGGGTTGTAATGTTGGGGGGTGGTTTTGTGTTTTTTTTTACAGGCAAAAGAGCTGAATACTTTGGGGCATGCCCCGCAAAAAGCCATTTTAAGGGCTGGTAATAGAGCTGTTAACTTTTGTAATTTAGATTAGGGTAGGGAATTTTTTTTTATTTTGGGGGGCTTTGTTATTTTATTAGGGGGTTTAGAGTAGGTGTAATTATCTTAAAATTCTTGTAATATTTTTTTATTTTTTGGAATTTAGTGTTTTTTTTTTTTTGTAATTTAATTTAGTTTATTTAATTGTAGGTAATTGTAGGTAATTTATTTAATTAATTTAATGATAGTGTAGTGTTAGGTTTAATTGTAACTTAGGTTAGGATTTATTTTACAGGTAATTTGGTAATTATTTTTACTAGGTAGCTATTAAATAGTTAATAACTATTTAATAGCTATTGTACCTAGTTAAAATAAATACAAAGTTGCCTGTAAAATAAATATAAATCCTAAAATAGCTACAATATAATTATTCATTATATTGTAGCTATATTAGGGTTTATTTTACAGGTAAGTATTTAGTTTTAAATAGGAAGACTGTTAGGTGTTTCCCCAGGGGGGTAAGTGTCAGGTCAGGCCGAAGCCACGGGCCCACGGTACCACCTGAGGCAGATGTAGATTATCTGATAAGGATCCCTTAGAATGACTCAGACCACGCAGCAATTTGATCTAAAGCCAATCATGTTTATTGAACAGTGCAAGCATTTATTATAGTGTACAGTAACAGCATATAGGGTTAAGGGGATGACACGTTTGGACCGCGTCATTTTACACAGTTATACAGAGCAAAATACAATGGGAAGCTGGAAAATTACTTTCTCATAACAAGAATCACATAGTCATAATAAGCTAACATCTGCGGAGACAACAAGGTCTCTGGACCATCTTATTGACATTATATTCTTCTGGGCGTTCAGCCAGGGACATCTACAAGGTTAGCTAGCTTTACAGAATAAAATGACAAGCATATATTTCTCACTACAGAATGAACCATTATAATAAAGTGTCATCATTACAAAATGGATGCTAATCATCACAAGATGGCTGCAAGGAACAAGATGGCGCCCAAAAACAAGATGGCGCTAGACAGGTTCACATTAACCCCTAACATACCATCCTTTTATTCTAACAGAATAACATAAAAAATAGACAGGTATAGAAAATTAGTAAAGCCTTATATTATGGTAACAGAACTCTATGTGAGAATACTAAAGAGAAAAGTATTCCTATGTCTTGATATACTTTTATAGGCTAATAGGGCACAATTTGTCACTGCATATAGGTACAGCCCCTCCAATACCTTCCATCTATCTTCCAGCCCTCCCAAAACTACCGGTCTACCGGCACAGAGACCCAACCAGAGAACCAATCTACCCCCAAACAATGCTGCATCGTTTATTTCTCCACCTGCATTGCTAGTACCCCCCCAATATGTCCAACAGTTCCTTCTCCACAGTAAAGCATGACATAGCAACAGCACAACTGTCTCTAGGTGGCCTCTGATCACTTTAAGAACAGTCTTTGTCCATTTGAGAGCGCTGCACCTTGACACTTTGCTATAATAAAGTTCTCCAACAGTTCATTTGCATTAGGGGTGCTTATCCAATGTTCTTCCACAGGGAGATGCTGGAAATCTGATGGTTTGTTCATGGGGTAGACAAGGCAACCAGTGGATACCCATGGCAAGCAAACACTCGAGTCACAGGGAGTATAGGAAGCAAATAGAAACAGTACAGGATGAGTACACATCGCAATACAATTACAATTATGTCCAAATACAACGTCACTTTCATCCTATGTCATTTAAAATCAAACAAAACATTGTTGATATATAATACAAACTAAATACATTGATATTTCTCAGAGAATAATTTACAACTTCTCTATACACTTTTAAATGATACTTCATGAATACTAAGCAAGTGAAAACCTTCCCAAACTTCATCAAGGGCCTGAATGGTTATGGTTATGCTAAAACTTATGACTGCCCTGTAGCAAAAATGGAAAAAAAGAAAACAGTCAATAAAAATAAATGAATTTCTTTACACTTTCACTTTTAACTTCTAAAAAATAAAAGAACCTCATGTTGCTTTATTCTGCATGGCTGCTATCTATAATGTTTATAATTCTCCAACCATGATCCTAATATTCAACAACCTCATCTGATATAAACACTACTAGTTTACTAATTATTTTATGCAACCTAAATTCTCTCACACTCCTGTATGAGGAACGCATACAAACAGAACATCATTTAAAACTACAAACTCTTTTAAAGGTAAACACATCTTTATGGTAAGAATTACTCTCTTTGACAAACATCAGGAATGACCAAATTCACTTTGCAGATACCATACCAATTAATAAAAGGGAAAAATACATTTGCTTTCATAAACTATAATTATGCTATTCCCTAAACAAATATTTCTCCGTATATTTAATATAAACTTCTAGCTGAGACGTGTCCTCCTTATGTTCTATAGGGTGAAGGGTCTAAAATATTATGATATATTGCAGCATTTTCCTTAAACATATTTTTATACCCAGTGGGCCATTCAATAGGGTACAATACTGCGAAGTTCACAGTTACCTTTATCTAAAGGGTTACTTTGTTAAACACATAAACTACAATGTGCACTAATACCAATGAAGCATATGATCTCTTATACCAAATTTGATCAATAAAAATAAAACAAATACAAGAGAATACAAAACAAGCAATATAAGGAATCGAGTTAAAACAATACTTCCCTAATTTAATTGGTTGACCCTGTAACAGCATAACAGGTCCTCCATATCGAGCGGCAAGGCACAGTCCAGAGAAGGATAGTCTTTATGTCCTGAAGACACACATCAGAGGAAACAGTCATGGATTACCCAGAGTCCAGTTCTGGGGCTGGTACCAGCATGCAAAGCAAAGAATGGATCCAAAGATAGTTCAGCAACTTTTACTGCAGTATGGTGGTTAAAACAAGCTTGACAAAAGGTCTTTCATCTTCATCTTTTCTTTCTTTAAAGGTTTACTTGCTTCAATCTTTAATCTTTTGAAGAGTGCACTTATGGAATTTTGCCTGTACAGATTTGACCTAAATATGGAAACTCAAAAATAATTCAGTTAGTGTCTTTTAATCTCTGGATCCAGCATCATACTCTCATCCTGCAAATACAAATATAGTGTTAAAAACCAAATACAACAATAAAACATTTTAGGCATCTGAAATATGAGAGCAAAATAAAACACAGAAAAACAATGAAGAGATATAATCCACCAGGGAGGGAAAAAGGAGTGGGGTCTGGGTCTACAGGCTACGACCGGGGTGGCCATCAAGGTAGATGATGTCTGTGGCCAGATTCCCAATGAAGGAAAGTTCTAGACAATCCTAGGGACGTAGTGCATCCTGCATTTGAATAAGACAAGGAAATTTAGGGCACAGCTGATGGTTAGGCAATAACATTGTAAGAGGAGATTCAAAACGTTTTAGGTTCACCTCCTAAAACAATCACCTCCATTACATAAAGATACTCATCAATACTTCCCCCTTGTTTGCGTGAAACATCTCATATGACACGCAAACACAACATAACAAGAAACTAAACGACAAATCATGCACTCCACTCATGCAGAGACAATTCTCAATAGTACGCAAAATCAAATACACTTCACAATTCAATATGCTGTCCATACAGCACGCTTCCACACATAGTCACAAAAGAGAAAAACATAACAAACAAACATTGAAAACCAATTGTTCTTGTCTTTCACAAAAACAAAACATTAGCTGCCGATACAAATTTCAAACAACCACAATTAACCTAAAATTCAACACATATTCTGACATTCACTGAAATGCAACACTCGCAAAACACCACAAATAATTAAAAACATCCCATAAGAACCATCTATACCCTGGCTCTGCAACGTCTACTATGTACAAAACTTTGATATCACACAAATAAAGCGATCACTGCAGATGCTCAAGAAACTTCAGTTGCATATTGTACAAATAAAATTGCGCTTATTTGGGAAAGATCAGATAACCATGGTACAGCCACCGTTCTCCTGCCGCATGCACCATGCAAATCCACTGTTAAAGGGACAAAAATTTCATTATTCAGATAGAACTTTTAATTTTAACCAACTTTCCTAGATTAAACCAAACATAGGTAGGCTCATATGCTACTTTTTAAGCCTTTGAAGGCTGCCTCTTATCACAGGCTGTTTAAATCTCTTTGCAACACCAGGAGACAAAATACACGTAAGCCATATAAATAAAACTATAATCAAATAAATTAGCAAGTTATGTAACTGCAGTAGAATCAGAGAAATTGTGCATCATTTGTTTGCCATCCCCTATTGCCTTAATATAGGGGTGTTTATTGTAGACACATCATATAGACCACGGCTTAGCTGTTAAGCAGCAATGAAACTTAATACAGTTATAGTTGTTGACTGGTTAGTAGCCAAATAACTATATATATTTTAAAGTGTCACGTAAATCACTTCATTAAATAATATATCATTTATTTATTGAACGCAGTGGGGGTTAGTTTAAATAACAAAGAGTTCTGTAATATCTGTGAGATACAGTTTGACAGCAGAAGGCCATAAAATTATCAGTTTTAAGCTATATTCTATGACAGAATATAACATAAATACTGGTTTCTTTGTAGTGAGCAATTTATATTTATAATTTTTTATAACATAGAACACCAGTACTACCGCTTTAAATGTAAAGTACAAATCTTTCTCTCTGCGACAAAGCCAAACACAAGAGAGAACTTTTTTTTTTTTAAAGAAAACCAAAACATGCACAGTGTTATCATTCTTCTCAAGGATAGTAAGGCAAGCTCAAAGTTTCATTTTTACTTAAAGGAGAAACACTGTTTACTGCTTAAAAATATAAAATTCACACTAAAACTTGATGAATGCTACTTATTTTCACAACAACAAAATTATTGGATTTAACGTTGTGTATAATTTGATATTCACCATTCTGCAGCTCTCCAGCCAGATATAACAATTGCATATAACATAAAAATAAGCTTTCTACAAAAGAATAATAATACCATTTCCCCTTTAAATTATTCCCAATGATCCTTATACTAAAAAAAATGTATACTGACGTTCATTAAATAGCCTAAGCAAGCATAAGCAGCATAAGAACGCACTCACAGCGGGATGCAGGCTAGTTAAAGGGACATTTTGCCCAAACTAAAAAATAATCTTTAATTGACGCTGCTAACACAGTGAAATATACTAGTGTTAGTCTTACAGTAAACCTCATTGTCTTTTCTGTAAATATTCCCTCTAAATTCTCAGATGTTATATCAGTTTGCCTGTATCCCTTTAAATATTTTCACTCCTCTGTTTTTTCTTGTGGTTTTTTTTTTGTTTTTTTTTTCCGCTAGTCTCACGGATCGTTACACTAAAATTGTAGACAACTTATCACTTCAGTTTGCATTACATAGAGAATTAAGTTATACTGCAAAAAGAAATATCTGCTATCTAAACAGCAGATTTAAAATAAATATATACAAAGAAAGGTCTCTGAAAATATATTTTGCAAACTACTAATACAGTGTTATTGCTGCTCCTGAACTCCTTTCACCAGAGCGAACTAATCCTTCAAATAATAAAATGACAATTTTCTATTGCTCTGTCTACGCACTGAGCTCTGATTTTACAGACAAATATAAGCTAAGGATTATCCGAAATTCAACCCATTACAAATTACATCAGTTATACACAGACTAACAAATGCAACTTCTCCTACATTTTATACTATGCAGCTTGTATAACAAGTCATTAAAAATACACTAATATAAAAACAATTGTACAGTGAACTGTCCCTTTAAGGACTAACCATTCATCACGTAAATTACATATGTATATCCCAACCATAATTTAGGCTGCTTATATGATTTACCACACAAATTCCACATCTGTACTGTAGCATGACCTGCAGATTAATTTACTTGCAACAAAAACGGACGCACTTTTAGATAAACTTTCAATTTACAGCCTATAACTATATTTCATTGTGTGCACCAACTCCGTGCACAGACCTTACAAATACAACATACGTTAACCCATTAATCATACCAGAAACAGTTTCATATTTACCAGAGCGTGACAAAAAAATCACACACACCATCGCACTTTCAAAGCCACTTTCAAAGCCGTCACTTCACTTGCTAAAACAATATCATATATTTACATGCCGAAAAACAATTATCACTTAAAACTAAAACTGCTTATTAATGCCACATACTTAAAACATGCTGCTGACTTTAAAATACAGGTATATAAAAATAACACTACAAAATACCTTCGTACAATGTCTGATTTCCCAGCAGAGAAACTAAGTTCCGATCAGCCAATAGAATGCGAGCTCAATCTGTCGGATTGAACTTGAATCTGATTGGCTGATTCAATCAGCCAATCAGATTTTTCCTACCTTAATTCCGATTGGCTGATAAAATCCTATCAGCCAATCGGAATTCGAGGACACCATCTTGGATGACGTCATTTAAAGGAACCTTTATTCGTCGGAAGTTCGTCGTGGAGGAAGGATGTTCCACGTCAGCGGGATGAAGATGGAGCCGGAAGAAAGAAGATTGAAGATGCCGCTTGATAGAAGACTTCAGCCGGATGGAAGACCTCTTCAGCCCCCGCTTGGATGAAGACTTCAGCCGGATGATGGACCTCTTCAGCCCCCACTTGGATGAAGACTTCAGCCGGATGATGGACCTCTTCAGCCCCCGCTTAGATGAAGACATCGCCCGGATTTTATTTAATGATAGTGTAGTGTTAGGTTTAATTGTAACTTAGGTTAGGATTTATTTTACAGGTCATTTTGTAATTATTTTAACTAGGTAGCTATTAAATAGTTATAAACTATTTAATAGCTATTGTACCTGGTTAAAATAAATACAAAGTTGCCTGTAAAATAAATATTAATCCTAAAATAGCTACAATATAATTATTATTTATATTGTAGCTATATTAGGGTTTATTTTACAGGTAAGTATTTAGCTTTAAATAGGATTAATTTATTTAATAATATTTATTTTATTTCGTTAGATAAAAATGTTATTTAACTTAGGGGGGTGTTAGGGTTAGGGTTAGACTTAGCTTTAGGGGTTAATACATTTATTAGAGTAGCGGCGAGGTCCGGTCGGCAGATTAGGGGTTAATAATTGTAGGTAAGTGGCGGCGACGTTGGGGGTGGCAGATTAGGGGTTAATAAATATAATATAGGGGTCGGCGGTGTTAGGGGCAGCAGATTAGGGGTACATAGGTATAATGTAGGTTGCGGCGGTGTACGGAGCGGAAGATTAGGGGTTAAAAATAATATGCAGGGGTCAGCGATAGCGGGGGCGGCAGATTACGGGTTACTAAGTGTAAGGTTAGGGGTGTTTAGACTCGGGGTACATGTTAGGGTGTTAGGTGCAGACATAGGAAGTGTTTCCCCATAGGAAACAATGGGGCTGCGTTAGGAGCTGAACGCTGCTTTTTTGCAGGTGTTAGGTTTTTTTTCAGCCCAAACTGCCCCATTGTTTCCTATGGGGGAATCGTGCACAAGCACGTTTTTGAAGCTGGCCGCGTCCGTAAGCACCGCTGGTATTGAGAGTTGCAGTGGCGGTAAATTATGCTCTATGCTCCCTTTTTGGAGCCTAACGCAGCCCTTCTGTGAACTCTAAATACCAGCGGTATTTAAAAGGTGCGGGGGAAAAAATACACGCGTAGCTAACGCACCCCTTTGGCCGCAGAACTCTAAATCTAGCCGTTAGGAAGCCCTTTTACGGCATTTTGGGTGGTCTTCTCAAAAACAAGATCTTAAGCAGTGTTATTCAAATATAACATCCACTTCCTTTACCCCCTAAACATTGGACTAATCTGTCTATGGACTTCATAATGGAATTATCGTCTTCCAAATGTCATCATAATATGGTTGTAGACAGAGTCCAACAAAAGTAACTCTACTTTATTTATAATGAATTTCTTCAACTGCACACTCTATGGCAGAAAGGCACACTAAGGCCTAGATTTGGAGTTCGGCGGTAGCCGTCAAAACCAGCGTTAGAGGCTCCTAACGCTGGTTTTGGGCGCCCGCTGGTATTTGGAGTCAGTGATTAAAGGGTCTAACGCTCACTTTTCAGCCGCGACTTTTCCATACCGCAGATCCCCCTACGCCATTTGCGTATCCTATCTTTTCAATGGGATCTTTCTAACGCCGGTTAGATCGGAACAGCCAATAGAATGCGAGCTCAATCTGATTGGCTGATTGGATCAGCCAATCGGATTGAACTTGATTCTGATTGGCTGATTCCATCAGCCAATCAGAAAATTCCTACCTTAATTCCGATTGGCTGATAGAATCCTATCAGCCAATCGGAATTCGAGGGACGCCATCTTGGATGACGTCCCTTAAAGGAACAGTCATTCGTCGTTCAGTCGTCGGTCCGGATGGATGTTCCGCGCTGGATGTCTTCAGGATCCTGCCGCTTCGCTCCGGATGGAAGAAGATCGAAGATGCCGCTTGGAGAAGATGTTTGCCGGTCCGGATGTCCTCTTCTTGCCGGATAGGAGGAAGACTTTGGAGCCTCTTCTGGACCGGATTATGGATCGCCAACCCCCGCTTGGGTTGGATGAAGATCTTGGAGCCAGGACGGATCGGTGATACCTGGATGGTGAAGACAAGGTAGGAAGATCTTCAGGGGCTTAGTGTTAGGTTTATTTAAGGGGGGTTTGGGTTAGATTAGGGGTATGTGGGTGGTGGGTTGTAATGTTGGGGGGGGGGTATTGTATGGTTTTTTTTACAGGCAAAAGAGCTGAAATTCTTGGGGCATGCCCCGCAAAGGGCCCTGTTCAGGGCTGGTAAGGTAAAAGAGCTTGTAACTTTTTTAATTTAGAATAGGGTAGGGAATTTTTTATTTTGGGGGGCTTTGTTATTTTATTAGGGGGCTTAGAGTAGGTGTAATTAGTTTAAAATTGTTGTAATATTTTTCTTATGTTTGTAAATATTTTTTTATTTTCTGTAACTTAGTTCTTTTTTATTTTTTGTACTTTAGCTAGTTTATTTAATTGTATTTATTTGTAGGAATTGTGTTTAATTAATTTATTGATAGTGTAGTGTTAGGTTAATTGTAGGTAATTGTAGGTAGTTTATTTAATTATTTTATTGATAGGGTAGTGTTAGGTTTATTTGTAACTTAGGTTAGGATTTATTTTACAGGTAAATTTGTTATTATTTTAACTAGGTAACTATTAAATAGTTCTTAACTATTTAATAGCTATTGTACCTGGTTAAAATAATTACAAAGTTGCCTGTAAAATAAATATTAATCCTAAAATAGCTATAATATAATTATAATTTATATTGTAGCTATATTAGAATTTATTTTACAGGTAAGTATTTAGCTTTAAATAGGAATAATTTATTTAATAAGAGTTAATTTATTTCGTTAGATAAATATTATATTTAACTTAGGGGGGTGTTAGTGTTAGGGTTAGACTTAGCTTTAGGGGTTAATCCATTTATTAGAATAGCGGTGAGCTCCGATCGGAAGATTAGGGGTTAATAATTGAAGTTAGGTGTCGGCGATGTTAGGGAGGGCAGATTAGGGGTTAATACTATTTATGATAGGGTTAGTGAGGCGGATTAGGGGTTAATAACTTTATTATAGTAGCGCTCAGGTCCGCTCGGCAGATTAGGGGTTAATAAGTGTAGGCAGGTGTCGGCGACGTTGTGGGGGGCAGGTTAGGGGTTAATAAATATAATATAGGGGTCGGCGGTGTTAGGGGTAGCAGATTAGGGGTACATAGGGAGAACGTAGGTTGCGGCGGTTTACGGAGCGGCAGATTAGGGGTTAAAAAAAATATGCAGGGGTCAGCGATAGCGGGGGCGGCAGATTAGGGGTTAATAAGTGTAAGGGTAGGGGTGTTTAGACTCGGGGTACATGTTAGGGTGTTAGGTGCAGACGTAGGAAGTGTTTCCCCATAGGAAACAATGGGGCTGCGTTAGGAGCTGAACGCTGCTTTTTTGCAGGTGTTAGGTTTTTTTTCAGCTCAAACAGCCCCATTGTTTTCTATGGGAGAATCGTGCACGAGCACGTTTTTGAGGCCGGCCGCGTCCGTAAGCAACTCTGGTATCGAGAGTTGCATTTGCGGTAAAAATGCTCTACGCTCCTTTTTTGGAGCCTAACGCAGCATTTGTTTGAACTCTCGATACCAGAGTTAATTTTATGGTGCGGCCAGAAAAAAGCCCGCGGAGCGTTAACAGCCCTTTTACCACCGAACTCCAAATCTAGGCCTAAGAAAACAATGAAAATAATGAAACAATACAAAATGAATTTTAAACAAGATCTTGCTTAACAACAAGGCCCATAAGCAACCTCACAAGAGTCTATGGCCCCTAGTTATCAAGCCGTCAACCACAAATACGCTGGAATTCCGCAGCGTATTTGTGGCGAGGCTGATTCGCTGTAGTTATCAAGCACTACAGCCCGGCAAAAGTAGAATTTAGTGACGTAAGCTTCGATCCGCCGGACTCAATCCGACACAGATCGATTCTTACGTCACTCCAGATGTTCCGCACACAAGTTCGGCACAATCTGACTACTTTTTCTAGTTATCAAAAAACTAGCAGGTACGCTCTGCACTTTTCCGGCCCAGCGTACCTGGTTTTCTATCCCCCGACCTGGAGGTGGCGGATCCCATAGGAATCAATGGGAGTCTGACCATAGCGAAAGTTCATGTTCGCTGCTGCCCGACATCCCACTGATTCCTATGGGAGCTGTCTACACCTAACACCCTAACCTGCACCCCAAGTCTAAACACCCCTAATCTGCCCCCCTACACCGCCGCAACTAAATAAATGTATTACCCCCTAAACCGCCGCTCCCGGAGCCCACCGCCACTCTAATAAACTGATTAACCCCTAAACCCGGACCACGCAGCCACTACAATAAATATGTTAACCCCTAAACCACTGCTCCCGGACCCCGCCGCCACCTACATAATACCTATTAACCCCTATCCTGCCTCCCCTACACCGCCACCACTATAATACATTTATTAACCCCTATCCTGCCCCCCCTACACTGCCGCCACTATAATAAATTTATTAATCCCTATCCTGCCGATTTTAGCTAGTTAGAATAGTTATTAAATAGTTATTAACTATTTAATAACTACCTAGCTAAAAGAAATACAAAATTACCTGTAAAATAAATCCTAACCTAAGTTACAATTAAACCTAACACTACACTATCATTAAATTAATTAAATAAATTAACTACAAATAACGACAATTAAATACAATTAAATAAACTAACTAAAGTACCAAAAATAAAAAAAACTAAGTTAAAAAAATAAAATAAAAAATAAGTTATAAACATTTCAAAAATATTACAACAATTTTAAACTACTTACACCTAATCTAAGCCCCCTAATAAAATAACAAAGCCCCCCAAAATGAAAAAAGGCCCTACCCTATTCTACATTAAAAAGTTAACAGCTCTATTACCTTACCAGCCCTTAAAAGGGCCTTTTGCGGGGCATGCCCCAAAGAAATCAGCTCTTTTGCCTGTGAAATAAAAATACAACCCCCACCAACATTAAAACCCACCACCCACATACCCCTACTCTAACCCAAACCCCCCTTGGATAAACCTAACACTACCCCCCTGAAGATCATCCTACCTTTAGCCGTCTTCAGCCAGCCAACCACCAATGGAACAGAAGAGGACATCCACAGCGGCTGAAGTCATCATCCAAGGGGCGCTGAAGAAGTCTTCCATCCGATAGAAGTTATCATCCAAGGGGCTCTGAAGAAGTCTTCCATCCGATAGAAGTCATCTTCCAGGCGGCGTCTTCAATCTTCATCCAATAGAATGCGAGCTCAATCTGATTGGCTGATTGGATCAGCCAATCAGATTGAACTTCAATCTGATTGGTTGATTAAATCAGCCAATCAGATATTTCCTACCTTAATTCCGATTGGCTGATAGAATCCTATCAGCCAATTGGAATTCGAGGGACGCCATCTTGGATGACGTCACTTAAAGGAACCGTCATTCGTCGTTAGTCTGTCGGTGGAAGAAGATGGCTCCGCGTCAGCTCGTCTGAAGATGGCTCCGCTCCGCTCCGGATGGATGAAGATTGAAGACGTCGCCTGGATGATGACTTCAATCGGATGGAAGACTTCTTCCGCGCCCCTTGGATGATGACTTCTATCGGATGGAAGACTTCTTCAGCGCCCCTTGGATGATGACTTCGGCCGCTGCGGATGTCCTCTTCTGTTTCATTGGTGGTCGGCTGGCTGAAGACGGCTAAAGGTAGGATGATCTTCAGGGTGGTAGTGTTAGGTTTATTTAAGGGGGGTTTGGGTTAGAGTAGGGGTATGTGGGTGGTGGGTTTTAATGTTGGTGGGGGTTGTATTTTTATTTTACAGGCAAAAGAGCTGATTTATTTGGGGCATGCCCCGCAAAAGGCCCTTTTAAGGGCTGGTAAGGTAATAGAGCTGTTAACTTTTTAATGTAGAATAGGGTAGGGCATTTTTTTATTTTGGGGGCCTTTGTTATTTTATTAGGGGGCTTAGATTAGGTGTAAGTAGTTTAAAATTGTTGTAATATTTTTGAAATGTTTGTAACTTATTTTTTTTTATTTTTTGTAACTTAGTTTTTTTATTTTTGGTACTTTAGTTAGTTTATTTAATTGTATTTAATTGTAGTTATTTGTAGTTAATTTATATAATTAATTTAATGATAGTGTAGTGTTAGGTTTAATTGTAACTTAGGTTAGGATTTATTTTTCAGGTAATTTTGTATTTCTTTTAGCTAGGTAGTTATTAAATAGTCAATAACTATTTAATAACTATTCTAACTAGCTAAAATAAATACAAAGTTACCTGTAAAATAAATATAAATCCTAAAATAGCTACAATGTAATTATTAATTACATTGTAGCTATCTTAAGATTTATTTTACAGGTAAGTATTTAGTTTTAAATAGGAATAATTTAGTTAATGATAGTGTAGTGTTAGGTGTAATTGTAACTTAGGTTAGGTTTTATTTTACAGGTAAATTTCTCTTTATTTTAACTAGGTAGCTATTAAATAGTTAATAACTATTTAATAGCTATTGTACCTAGTTAAAATAAATTTAAATTTGCCTGTAAGATAAAAATAAATCCTAAGATAGCTACAATATAATTATTATTTAGATTGTAGCTATATTAGGGTTTATTTTAAAGGTAAGTATTTAGTTTTAAATATGATTAATTTAGTTAATAAGAGTTATAATATTTATTTAGATGTATTTAATTAATATTTTAGTTAGGTGGGTGTTAGGGTTAGGGTTAGACTTAGGTTTAGGGGTTAATAATTTTATTATAGTGGCGGCGGTGTAGGGGGCAGGATAGGGGTTAATAAATGTATTATAGGTGGTGATGGTGTTGTGGGGCAGATTAGGGGTTAATAAATTTAATATAGGTGGCGGCAGGGTCTGGGAGCGACGGTTTAGGGGTTAAACAATTTATTTAGTTGTGTCAGCGTCCGGGATCGGCAGGATAGGGGTTAATAAATTTATTATAGGTGGCGGTGGTATAGGGGGGGCAGGATAGGGGTTACTAGGTATAATGTAGGTGGTGGTGGGCTCCGGGAGCGGCGGTTTAGGGGCTAATACATTTATTATAGTTGTGGCGGGGTCTAGGAGCGGCGGTTTAGGGGTTAATAACTTTATTTAGTTGCAGGGGTCCCGGGGGCACCGGTATAGGGGGTAGAACAGTGTAGTTTAGTGTGGGTGCTTAGTGACAGGCTAGCAATAAAGCTGGGAAAAATCCGAAGAGCAGCGAGATAGGATGAGTGATAACTATCACAGTCCGCTGCTCATCGCCCCGTACTTGGTGCGCAGCTTTTTGACAGCTTTATTGATAACTTTGGCGAGATTATTCAGGTCCGCGGCGGCGATGGTAGGCAAGCTTAGGCTAGCGTATTGGGCCGGCGAAGGCAGGTAAGTAGACACGTTGATAACTAGGCTGGTTTTAGGCTACCGCTGGTATTTGGAGTCAGTCAGGAAAGGGTCTAACGCTCACTTTTCAGCCGCGACTTTTCCATACCGCAGATCCCCTTACGTCAATTGCGTATCCTGGCCTAGATTTAGAGTTTGGCGATAGCCGTGAAAACCAGCGTTAGAGGCTCCTAACGCTGGTTTTAGGCTACCGCCGGTATTTGGAGTCAGTCAGGAAAGGGTCTAACGCTCACTTTTCAGCCGCGACTTTTCCATACCGCAGATCCCCTTACGTCAATTGCGTATCCTATCTTTTCAATGGGATCTTTCTAACTCCGGTATTTAGAGTCGTGTGTGAAGTGAGCATTAGAAATCTAACGACAAAACTCCAGCCGCAGAAAAAAGTCAGTAGTTAAGAGCTTTCTAGGCTAATGCCGGTTCATAAAGCTCTTAACTACTGTGCTCTAAAGTACACTAACACCCATAAACTACCTATGTACCCCTAAACCGAGGTCCCCCCCACATCGCCGCCACTCGATTAAAAATTTTTAACCCCTAATCTGCCGACCGCCACCTACGTTATACTTATGTACCCCTAATCTGCTGCCCCTAACACCGCCGACCCCTATATTATATTTATTAACCCCTAACCTGCCCCCCACAACGTCGCCGCCAGCTACCTACAATAATTAACCCCTAATCTGCCGACCGCAAAGCGCCGCCACCTACGTTATTCTTATGTACCCCTAATCTGCTGCCTCTAACACCGCCGACCCCTATATTATATTTATTAACCCCTAACCTGCCCCCCACAACATCGCCGCCAGCTACCTACAATAATTAACCCCTAATCTGCCGACCGCCACCTACGTTATATTTATGTACCCCTAATCTGCTGCCCCTAACATCGCCGACCCCTATTAGTATAGAATGCAAGCTCAATCTGATTGGCTGATTGGATCAGCCAATCGGATTGAACTTGATTCTGATTGGCTGATTCCATCAGCCAATCAGAATATTCCTACCTTAATTCCGATTGGCTGATAGAATCCTATCAGCCAATCGGAATTTGAGGGACGCCATCTTGGATGACGTCATTTAAAGGAACCGTCATTCGTCGTCTAGTCGTCGGTTGAAGAGGATGTTCCGCGTCGGCTTGGAAGAAGATGGTTCCGCTCCGCTGCAGAAGAAAGAAGATTGAAGATGCGGCTTGATAGAAGACTTCATCCCGATGATGGACTTCCGACTTCAGCCCGATGATGGATTTCTTCAGCTGCCGCTTTGATCCAGACTTCAGCCCGAGGATGGACGTCACTCTTCAGCCCCCCACTTAGGCTTGGATCAACACTTCCGAGGACCGATCGGTGAACCGGGTATGGTGAAGATAAGGTAGGAAGATCTCCAGGGTCTTAGTGTTAGGTTTATTTAAGGGGGGTTTGGGTTAGATTAGGGGTATGTGGGTGGTGGGTTGTAATGTTTGGGGGGGTATTGTATGTGTTTTTTTTACAGGCAAAAGAGCTGAATTTCTTGGGGCATGCCCCGCAAAGGGCCCTGTTCAGGGCTGGTAAGGTAAAAGAGCTTTGAACTTTTTTAATTTAGAATAGGGTAGGGCATTTTTTTATTTTGGGGGGCTTTGTTATTTTATTAGGGGGCTTAGAGTAGGTGTAACTAGTTTAAAATTGTTGTAATATTTTTCTAATGTTTGTAAATATTTTTTTATTTTTTGTAACTTAGTTCTTTTTTATTTTTTGTACTTTAGTTAGTTTATTTCATTGTATTTATTTGTAGATATTGTATTTAAATAATTTATTGATAGTGTAGTGTTAGGTTTAATTGTAGATAATTGTAGATATTGTATTTAAATAATTTATTGATAGTGTAGTGTTAGGTTTAATTGTAGATAATTGTTAGTATTTTATTTAATTAATTTATTGATAGTGTAGTGTTAGGTTTAATTGTAACTTAGGTTAGGATTTATTTTACAGGTAATTTTGTAATTATTTTAACTATTTTAGCTATTAAATAGTTCTTAACTATTTAATAGCTATTGTACCTGGTTAAAATAAATACAAAGTTGCCTGTAAAATAAATATTAATCCTAAAATAGCTATAATATAATTATAATTTATGTTGTAGCTATATTAGGGTTTATTTTACAGGTAAGTATTTAGATTTAAATAGGACTAATTTATTTAATAAGAGTTAATTAATTTCGTTAGATGTAAATTATATTTAACTTAGGGGGGTGTTAGTGTTAGGGTTAGACTTAGCTTTAGGGGTTAATACATTTATTAGAATAGCGGACCGCACCGCTACTATAATACAGTTATTAACCCCTAATCCGCTTCACTCCCGCCTCAATAACCCTATAATAAATAGTATTAACCCCTAATCTGCCCTCCCTAACATCGCCGACACCTAACTTCAATTATTAACCCCTAATCTGCCGACCAAATCTCGCCGCTACTGTAATAAATGGATTAACCCCTAAAGCTAAGTCTAACCCTAACCCTAACACCCCCCTAAATTAAATATAATTTAAATCTAACGAAATAAATTAACTCTTATTAAATAAATTATTCCTATTTAAAGCTAAATACTTACCTGTAAAATAAACCCTAATATAGCTACAATATAAATTATAATTATATTATAGCTATTTTAGGATTCATATTTATTTTACAGGTAACTTTGTATTTATTTTAACCAGGTACAATAGCTATTAAATAGTTAAGAACTATTTAATAGCTAAAATAGTTAAAATAATTACAAAATTACCTGTAAAATAAATTCTAACCTAAGTTACAATTAAACCTAACACTAGACTATCAATAAATTATTAAATACAATACCTACAATTGTCTACAATTAAACCTAACACTACACTATCAATAAATTAATTAAATACAATATCTACAAATAAATACTATTAAATAAACTAACTAAAGTACAAAAAATAAAAAAGAACTAAGTTACAAAAAATAATTTTTTTTTACAAACATTAGAAAAATATTACAACAATTTTAAACTAATTACACCTACTCTAAGCCCCCTAATAAAATAACAAAGCCCCCCAAAATAAAACAATGCCCTACCCTATTCTAAATTACAAAAGTTCAAAGCTCTTTTACCTTACCAGCCCTGAACAGGGCCCTTTGCGGGGCATGCCCCAAGAAATTCAGCTCTTTTGCCTGTAAAAAAACACATACAATACCCCCCCAACATTACAACCCACCACCCACATACCCCTAATCTAACCCAAACCCCCCTTAAATAAACCTAACACTAAGCCCCTGAAGATCTTCCTACCTTATCTTCACCTCACCGGGTATCACCGATGCGTCCTGGCTCCAAAATCTTCATCCAAGCCCAAGCGGGGGCTAGACATCCATCATCCGACGGCTGAAGAAGTCCAGAAGAGGGTCCAAAGTCTTCATCCTATCCGGGAAGAAGAGTAGATCCAGACCGGCAACCATCTTCTTCCAAGCGGCATCTTCTATCTTCATCCGATGACGACCGGCTCCATCGTGAAGTCCTCCAGCGCAGACCCATCTTCTTCCAACGACATCCAACTGAAGAATGACGGTTCCTTTAAGGGACGTCACCCAAGATGGCGTCCCTCGAATTCCGATTGGCTGATAGTATTCTATCAGCCAATCGGAATTAAGTTAGGAAAATTCTGATTGGCTGATGGAATCAGCCAATCAGAATCAAGTTCAATCCGATTGGCTGATCCGATCAGCCAATCAGATTCCGAGCTCAATCTGATTGGCTGATCAGATCAGCCAATCGGATTGAACTTGATTGAACTTGATTCTGATTGGCTGATTCCATCAGCCAATCAGAATTTTCCTACCTTAATTCCGATTGGCTGATAGAATCCTATCAGCCAATCGGAATTCGAGGGACGCCATCTTGGATGACGCCCCTTAAAGGAGCCTTCATTCGTCAGTAGTCCGTCGGGCCAGCAGGATGTTCCGCGTCGGAGGTCTGCAAGATGGATCCAGAAGAAAGAAGATTGGAGCCTAACGCAGACATGCTGTGAACGCTCAATACCAGAGATATTTAAAAGGTGCGGCCAGAAAAAAGCCAGCGTTAGCTACGCGGGTCGTTACCGACAAAACTCTAAATCTAGGCCTAAGATAGATACAATATAACTAATAGTTACATTGTAGCTATCTTATTTTTTATATTTATTTTACAGGCAACTTTGTATTTATTTTAACTAGGTCGAATAGTTATTAAATAGTTATTAACTATTTAATAACTTCCTAGTTAAAATAAAAACAAATATACCTGTAAAATAAAACCTAACCTAAGTTACAATGACACCTAACACTACACTATAATTAAATATAGTGGATTGAGCTTGCATTCTATTGGCTGATTGGATCAGCCAATAGGATTGAACTTCAATCCTATTGGCTGATTGCATCAGCCAATAGGATTTTTCCTACCTTAATTCCGATTGGCTGATAGAATTCTATCAGCCAATCGGAATTGAAGGGATGCCATCTTGGATGACGTCACTTAAAGATACCTTCATTCTTCAGTCACTGTCGAACGAAGAGGATGCTCCACGTCGGATGTCTTGAAGATGGACCCACTCCACGCCGGATGGATGAAGATAGAAGATGCCAACTGGATGAAGACTTCTGCCCATCTGGAGGCCCTCTTCTGCCTGGCTTGAATGAAGACTTCTGCCCATCTGGAGGACCACTTCTGCTGGATTCGTTGAGGACTTCGGCCCGGTCGGGTGAAGACTTCTCAAGGTAGGGTGATCTTCAAGGGGTTAGTGTTAGGTTTTATTAAGGGGGGATTGGGTGGGTTTTAGTGTAGGGTTGGGTGTGTGGGTGGTGGGTTTTAATGTTGGGGGGGTAGAATTTCTTTTTTACAGGTAAAAGAGCTGATTACTTTGGGGCAATGCCCTGCAAAAGGCCCCTTTAAGGACTATTTGTAATTTAGTGTAGGGTAGTTTTTTTTTTATTTTGATGTTTTTTTTTTATTTTGTTAGGGGGGATTAGATTAGGTGTAATTAGTTTAAAAATATTGTAATTATTTTATTATTTTCTGTAATTTAGTGGGGGGGGTTTTGTACTTTAGATATTTTTTTTTAAATTGTATTTAATTGTATTTAGTTTAGTTAATTTATTTAATTATAGTGTACGGTTAGGTGTTATTGTAACTTAGGTTTGGTTTTATTTTACAGGTATATTTGTCTTTATTTTAACTAGGAAGTTATTTAATAGTTAATAACTATTTAATAACTATTCTGCCTAGTTAAAATAAATACAAAGTTGCCTGTAAAATAAAAATAAACCCTAAGCTAGCTACAATGTAACTATTAGTTATATTGTAGCTAGTTTAGGGTTTATTTTACAGGTTAGTATTTAGTTTTAAATAGTAATAATTTATTTAATGAAAGTAATATTTATTTACATTTATTTAAATTATATTTAAGTTAGGGGGGGTTAGGGTTAGACTTAGGTTTAGTGGTTAATAAATTTAATATAGTGGTGGCAGTGTAGGGGGGGCAGATTAGGGGTTAATAAATGTAAGTAGGTGGCAGTGGTGTAGGGGGGGGAGATTAGGGGTTATTAAATATAATGTAGGTGGCGGCGGTGTAGGGGGGAGATTAGAGGTTAATAAGTATAATTCAGGTGGTGGTGGGCTCCGGGAGCGGTGGTTTAGGGGTTAATAATTGTATTTAGTTGCGGCGGGGTCCGGGAGTGGCGGTTAAGGGGTTAATATATTTATTAGAGTTGCAGTGGGGTCCAGGAGCGGTGGTTTAGGGGTTAATATATTTATTAGAGTTGCGGTGGGCTCCGGGAGTGGCGGGATAGGGGGTAAACAGTATAATATAGTGTGGGTGTTTAGTGACAGGGTACCAAGAAAGCTTTAAAAAAGCCAAAGAGCAGCGAGATCGATGACTGTTAGTTAACAACAGACCGCTGCTCATCGCCCCGTACTTGGTGCACGGCTTTTTGACAGCTTTTTTGATAACTTTGGAGAACGTATTCAGGTCCGCGGCAGCGATGTTATGCGATCTTAGGCTAGCGTATTGGTGCCGTCAAATGCAGGTAAGTTGACAGGTTGATAAATAGAGGCCCATGTATCTATTCCAATGTTGATGTAATTTCACGTAGAACAACATTAACTTTCCTGCATCAATTAACCCTTGTCATAATTTATGCCTATATTCTGGGGTATCCTCTAATCTCCTTACATACTAATTGGTGCTTCTACAAAGTTTCAAGTGGTTATATTTATTTATGTTTGTCTACTATAAACTGACATTAAACCACAAATAGTAGCAGGTGCAAGATATAGAGGTTATCTCATAATAAATCTAATAATAAAAGTACTGTATCCTGGAACAAAACAAATACAATCTTTTTATGTGCGTTGTTTGTATTATGTTAGGGGAAATCTTCACACCCATATTGCATTTCCTCATTGGGTGTATATTAAGCAATATCTGCAGGTTGTCAGAACATAGCTCAGAGAAGATTAACAGAGATCGAAGATTAACAGAGATCGGGTACTGTGCTTTGCTAAAGGTAAATGGTGTCTGGTAATTGATAAAGATGATAAGACTGGGAAAGAATATTAGCCAAAAGACACAGGGTAAAAGGATAAGTAAAAACAAAAGGAAAAGATAGACAGAAAAGAGGAGCTGCTTAGCAAAATAATTATAAAATGGTTATCAGGGGTCTGGGTGTTTAGAGAGTGATATAGAGGGGAGCCATCTAGCAAGTGATAAGGAAGAAGAAACTACAACAGGAAGTAGAGAGACAGCAGATGAGAGAGCACAGATTATAGAGATAGTAATTATATAGAGAAATCAAAAAGATCGCAATCAGAATCTAGATGAAACAGATGAAAGGCGGAGGAAGAAAGGGAAATACTATAGGGCTGATTCCTCTATGTTATCATAATTTCCTCTCTCCTGTCCTATAGTTGCTTTCCTTATCTAACTCTTCCAGACCTACGTTTTCTATTTTTGTCTCTAGTTGAATCCCTCTTTATTCTGTATACCTCAGTAGTGCACATGTACAGAATCCGCAATGGTGCTGTCATGAGGGCTCAGTCCCTAGTAATAGTTACCCCAGGCTATAACCATGTTAACTCTAGTAACACTAGTGTAAAGGGCATTTTTTTTTTAAGAAGATGAGCTGAAAAGTTGAGTCCATTCAAAACAGCATATGACAAGGTGAAAGGCATTCATGGATTCACTGTTCAAGGAATATGAAAATCATTCTGTCATGATTCAGATAATAGAGCATGCAATTTTAACTTTGTAATTTACTTCTATTATCAATTTTCCTTTGTATCTTTTGTTGAAAAGCAGGGATGTATGCTTAGGAGCCAGCCCATTTCTGGAACACTATATGGCAGCGGTTTTGCATGAATGTTATCAATTTGCAAGACCATTAGATGGCAGCACTATTTCCTGCCATGTAGTGCTGCAGATGGCTACCTAGGTATCTTGTCAACAAATAGTATCAAAGAAAATTTAATAATAGAAGTAAATTGGAAACTTTTTAAAAATTGTATGCTTTGTCTGAATCACAAAATAATTTTTTGGGGGTTTCATATTCATTTAACTTGTGTTTTGTGCCAATACCAGCCTTCAACTGACATACTTTTGTAAACTGCCTGTTGGTGTTGTTTAACAGCCACCAGTTTTAAACTATCACCTAAATTATTTTTTACATCATTAATAATATGTTATTCATAGCATTAAATATAATATTGTATTATGTATATTGATGTTAAAAGAGTCCTTAAATGTAACGGACTGACTTCCTTTTGACTTATAAGGTACAACACGAAAATGTCCACAGCACAACTTGCTTAAAAAGTATCTTTATTGACAAATTGATTTAATTGTAGGTAATTGTAGGTAGTTTAGTTAATTAATTTAATGATAGTGTAGTGTTAGGTTTTATTGTAACTTAGGTTAGGATTTATTTTACAGGTAATTAATTTTGTAATTATTTTAACTAGGTAGCTATTAAATAGTAAATAACTATTTAATAGCTATTGTACCTAGTTAAAATAAATACAAAGTTGCCTGTAAAATAAATATAAATGCTAAAATAGCTACAATATAATTATTCGTTATATTGTAGCTATATTAGGGTTTATTTTACAGGTAAGTATTTAGCTTTAAATAGGATTAATTTATTTAATAAGAAATAATTTATTTTGTTAGATTTAAATTATATTTAACTTAGGGGGTGTTAGTGTTAGGGTTAGACTTAGCTTTAGGGGTTAATACATTTATTAGAGTAGCGGCGAGGTCCGGTCGGCAGATTAGGGGTTAATACTTGAAGTTAGGTGGCGGCGATGTGAGGGAGGGCAGATTAGGGGTTAATACTATTTATTATAGGGTTTGCGAGGCGGGAGTGAGACGGTTTAGGGGTTAATACATTTATTAGATTGGCGGCGAGGTCCGGTCGGCAGATTAGGGGTTAAAAAATATAATTTAGGTGTCGGCGACGTTGGGGGCAGCAGATTAGGGGTTCATAGGGATAACGTAGATTGCGGCGGTGTCCGGAGCGGCAGATTAGGGGTTAATAATATAATGTAGGTGTCAGCGATAGCGGGGGTGGCAGATTAGGGGTTAATAAGTGTAAGGTTAGGGGTGTTTAGACTCGGGGTACATGTTAGGGTGTTAGGTGCAGACTTAGGAAGTGTTTCCCCATAGGAAACAATGGGGCTGCGTTAGGAGCTGAACGCTGATTTTTTGCAGGTGTTAGGTTTTTTTTCAGCTCAAACTGCCCCATTGTTTCCTATGGGGAAATCGTGCACAAGCACATTTTTCAAGCTGGCCGCTACCGTAAGCAACGCTGGTATTTAGAGTTGAAGTGGCGGTAAATTATGCTCTACGCTCCCTTTTTGGAGCCTAACGCAGCCCCTCAGACAACTCTAAATACCAGCGTTATTTAAAAGGTGCGGGGGGAAAAAACACGTGTAGCTAATGCACCCCTTTGGCCGCAAAACTCTAAATCTAGCCGCAAGAGTTTATTTTTGCCCTCTATAACTCTTTCCTTGATTTCCCACGATCTAATTTGTATTTTTGTGAATAGTCTCCCCAATTTCCTCCGATTCCACCATTCCTTTGTCATTTGTCTGTCCTCCTGCTTCTTTACTCTCCACTTGATTGTTGAACTCCTCAGTCCTATCACTTTATTTATTCCTCTTGCTGTCACCACTCTTGTGTTTGTTATTCACCATAGCTTCTCAATTTGTTCTCTTCTCTCCGATCTCCCATTAATCTGCTACATATTGTGTTCTCGTTAGCTCCCTAACCTATATGTGTACAATTCCTATGCCATCTCATGTCTCTGCTGTCTTGTTTTCTGTAATGCTGCTTTTATCACACTACAATCTGTGATCTCTCTCTCTGTTACTCCCATCACATGTTCCTTCCCTGATACAAGCATCTCATCTCTCTCACTGACTTCTCTATATACAATGTTAATGACTACCTGAACAAGCTCATATTGCTCTCTATCATTTTCTGCTCTTGCTGATCTCTCTCTCTGTTACTTCCCATCACATGTTCCTTCCCTGATACAAGCATCTCATCTCTCTCACTGACTATTGTGTAATGTTAATGACTACCTGAACAAGCTCATATTGCTCTCTATCATTTTCTCCTCATGCTGATCTCTCTCATCTCTTCTTCCTCCACCTGATTTCCCACCTTTCATTTAGTGACTCTACCATCTCACGTTGTATTCTTATTCAATCTGACCACCCTATTATGCTTTATTCTCTCTTCTTTACACATCTATGGATTTTGCTCCATCAATATTATTTTCTTTAAAACTCACATTTATTTATTTCTAGAGTTTAACTTATTAATAAACATGACTCTCACCTGTCTTCATTTGACTCTATTTATAGGTATTTACTCCTCCTAAATCTCCCATCTATTTGTCATCTTACCTTGTTACATTCCTCTCCTCCCTTTCCTGTGTCTCCATGTATCTCTTCACTGTTATCATGATCACATATTTCACTTTTCTTCCTAACATCATATTTTTCTTATGTGCCCTCTCTAATTCTCACCACAGAGTTATCTTTCTCCTTCTCTCCCTGAATCATTATTATTATTCACTTTCCCAAGACATTTTGTTTTTATTATCTGTCTCATACTAGCAGAATATATTTTTATTTCTATAGCTCTTGCTTTCTCACCCTTAAACTGTCTTCGATTTACAGACTCAATTTCTACCCCTTGCAGTTGTATTCCCACCATGAGGCACCTTATTGTGAGCCTTCTTCTTCTTTTCTTCATTGAAGTTTCAACCATCGAAGCTCAGGGTAAGAATCATTATTATGTAAAGAGTTTACTGATTATATTGTATTTTGTTACTCTGTGTTGTACTCTATGTTTAATACTGAATGTAATACTGAATGTGTATCTATATACATAATACTGTATATCTAAATCTGATACTGAATGTATATCTATATACATAATACTGTATATCTAAATCTGATACTGAATGTATATCTATATACATAATACTGTATATCTAAATCTGATACTGAATGTATATCTATATACATAATACTGTATATCTAAATCTGATACTGAATGTATATCTATATACATAATACTGTATATCTAAATCTGATACTGAATGTATATCTATATACATAATACTGTATATCTAAATCTGATACTGAATGTATATCTATATACATAATACTGTATATCTAAATCTGATACTGAATGTATATCTATATACATAATACTGTATATCTAAATCTGATACTGAATGTATATCTATATACATAATACTGTATATCTAAATCTGATACTGAATGTATATCTATATACATAATACTGTATATCTAAATCTGATACTGAATGTATATCTATATACATAATACTGTATATCTAAATCTGATACTGAATGCATATCTTTTTGTGTATAGCACGTCATGTGTATACATATGTTATTAATTATATATAAAGTATACTCTATGTACTGGATGTCTATATTCCTGAGTGCATCTTCACTATAAAGTCACCTTCTACTGTCATTGAATGGTTTTCTAATTCAGGACTCATGAATAGTGACAATGATATTGTTCCAATTTCAACAAATAAAAAAAAATGGATTTTTTTTTTCAAATTGAACACTCTAAATGAATTATAAAAAAAGTTTACATCTTTACTATTATTCCCTATACTAAATATCAAACAGCATTAATGGGTCTAACTATATATGTTCTTTGCTTGCTGTTGATATGGGCTACCTTTCACACAGTAACAATCTTTATGTCACTCAGCACCTACACTAACTGAAACAACTTAATATTGTGCATACAATGACTAACAGGGCCCATGCTAACCTTAGTGGAGCTGGCAAAATGAGATATAGCTTTATATAATGTGTTGTCCATTTATATTTAATGTTAAATTCTGTATTTCTTAGAAATGTGATACTAGAGGTACCTATAATATATTTTGCTTATATGCATCAGACCTCCCAACTTTGGGCTCGTTTCCATTGAGCCGTAATTTGGTTTGCGTGCGCTTGCAAACCAATAACTATGCTGTCGGAAGTAATTTCGTTTATTGACTGTTTCCAATGGCGCGTTATACCTCAATATCGGCAGCCGGACTCCGGCTGCTGAAAAAATCTTTGCGTCCCATGGAAAGTAATAGAAGCCGTTAATCGATAAATTATACTATGTTTCCAATGAAAGCGCAAACTGTTAATACACTGTCAGAGGCTGTCGATACATTGAGAAATATTACACCCAGCTCAACTAGGTGTAAAAGAGGAAAAATGTGCTTTTTGAGACCTATTTTCTATTGAAATGATAAAATCTGCAAATAATGCAAGTGTTTTAATGTAGAAATAAATTGTTATAAGTAATATTTATTGTTGTCTCATGTATAGGAATAGTTGAACTTATATTCTAATAGAAATATAAGTATATATTTAAATATAATAATATATGCAAGAACATATCTACAGAATTCAAACTAGTCCTATGCCTAGGGCAGCAATACATATTACTTATATTTATGAAGTGGTAAATATAATTATATTAAAAAATAGTATTTGATTATTGTTAAAAATATAAATAAGTGTATCTTTATTTTTCTTGAGAGATGATCACAGGTAAGGAGCACGGACGTTAAACATAAATTCTATAGCGTAAGGTCGGGTTACCTTAGCAACTAATTGATTTTCATGAAATCCAACGTCAGATGGAAGCGTTAACACAACGTTAACTTACAGCTACACGAAATGAGCAACTACACGCAATGCGCAAAATATTTCAATGAAAACCTGGTACTAAAATGTAATCGTAAATTACTTTTAGCTGTCGGCCACTTTGGTAGCTTACGGCTCCATTTTTAACGACTCAATGTAAGCGAGCTCTTTGTCTCTAAATCGGAGCTCTGTCCAGGTGTCCCTCTGAGACAGCAATTTGTCCTGATTTGTAGAATTTCCCTTAGCCCTGCTCATAGACCAACTAGACACATCCATGAACCGTTCTCCGACCACCCAGAGATGTCTATGGTCCCACCCACTATGCTCCCACTATCCCGTCACCTTCCAACATGGCTCCACCCCCTTCCTCCTAAGTCCCTAATGCCTAGACACAAATGTTGGGAGGTATGTATGAATTTACTGTATACATTAATACTGATAGCCCTTTATGTACCTAACTTGTATTGTGAGTATCTATATTTACTATAAGGGTTAAATACCTTTTCACTTACTGTATATTGTGTTATATATA
Source organism: Bombina bombina (assembly GCF_027579735.1). Taxonomy (NCBI): domain Eukaryota; kingdom Metazoa; phylum Chordata; class Amphibia; order Anura; family Bombinatoridae; genus Bombina; species Bombina bombina. Next base: position 599,968,139 of record NC_069499.1, on the reverse strand, counting down.
CAGTATGTAGAGCAATTTGACAATTCCTGGAAACAAGTTTTTGGAGGTATTTCCCCAATATTTTTTTTAACTCTTTGAAGGGGATATAAATGTACAAATGTTTCATGCCACTGCATGGTTTAACCTTATTAAAGAGACAGTTAATGTTTCTATATACTGCATTTAAATTCAAACAATGTGGTACAAGGATACTCCAGAGCAAAATCCTACTTCCAAAATACAATGTTAAAAACACTTTTAGTTTGGGTGCCATTTTACTTAGGTTCCCAGACACCCCTAGGATAAAGCTCTTTTATTCTATTTTAAGCAGGAGCGCAGTACAGATCATATCACACTGCATACTCTGCTTTATTTGGATGCTCTAACTTTAGTCTAACATGTTTCCCCACCAGACCAAAGGGATAGCAGTTAAAGTGGACAGTGGACAGTCTGTGTGTTCTTCTTAAGTTCATTGGGACAGGAGGTACTACATCTAATTGGTACCACATGACCAGAACAGAATAAAATAACTTTATTTGGAGAGTAACATAGAAACAAAGATTTTGAGGCAGATAAGAACCATAGACCCAACAAGTCTGCCCAATATGTCCTAAAAGTATAAACTTATCTAGTTCATAGCCTTATGCTTATCCCAGGGTACTTGAAGTCCTCCACAGTGTTTATCATTACAAAAGCGTAGCTAGCCCATTTTAGGTTCAGCACCCTGGATAGTGCTTGCTTATTGGTGGCTACAAAAAAAAATGGTCCGGCCCCTAAGCTTTACATTCCTGCTTTTTAAATAAAGATAACAAGAGAACAAAGAACATTTCACAATAGGAGTAAATGAGAATGTTGCTTAAAATTGCATGCACTATGTGAATCATGAAAAAAAACCAAGTTTAGCATTTCTTTAAAGATGCCAAATGCTCATCATGTTGCTGTGTAATACATGTGCCATCAAGCAGAGGTCAGTCAGGAACATTGTTTAGGCACATTATACCAAGTATAATGCCCCTTGCTAGAGCGCAGGCAATTGCAAGCTATCAGAGGCTGTCAATCACCCCGGTCGGACTTGTCCAGGGTGATTTTGGTCCGCCAACTCAGAGTTGGCGTGTAGGTTTAGAAGCAGTGACCGCTGCTTCTTAACTATCGGCAGCAGGCTCGCTTATGCAAGCCTGCAGCCGAAGATCCATAAAGCTCCATCTCGCAGCTTTAATGAATTTCGCCCATTATCTTTTTTCTCTTATTAATCTGATTCCAGCTGGTGAATTTGTACATATGAGATGGAATTGTTCAACTGATACCGATTTTATAAAAATAATCAATAGATCTATTATGTGATTTAATTGTAGCAGATATAGCATTAGGATTGGCAAAAGTAAAAAATGTATCAAAGATTTCTAAGTGCTAGGGCAGTACTTGTATGTGAATCAATTTTGCAGTAAACATTGCTGTTAATCTCTCATTAACCTGTATGTGCTAGGGGTTATCCCTATTACTAGGTGTGCTAACCCCTAACTATACTTCTAACTAGCACAATGTCACCACTCAGCTGGCGTTCTTGAGGTGGAATTTCACAAACAGCAAGATTTGTGTATATAAAAGATTTTGTCCCATGACATAGCAGTTGTGATATTTCTATCATGACAATAGGAATGAATAGAAAAATATTTTCTTTAATAAATATCAAATTGATTTAAATATGTTTGTCTTTTATACGCACTACCAGCAAAGGCAAACTTCCCTTGGATACTGAAACCATTTTAAGAAAAAACAAAATGTAGTAGAATACTTTGTACCCATAAAGAAGCATTTTCTATAAGAACTTGTACTCAAGTGTTACAAACACATAACCGTTCTGTCAGCAACAGCACTTAAGGTGGTAAGTGCCATAGTAAACAAAAGCCTCTGTTATGCTTCCAATATAAATACAGTACAAAGAAATAGCGCACACAGCACCTCTATAAAATGTGTTTTTATTGTGATGGCACAAATGACTTTGCAATGTTTTGGGCAAATTTGCCTTTAATCGTACATAAAGGGTTAACATGGCTTATTTCCTTTTATGGACTCAAAAACTGCCAATCATTTAAAAGTAGCACTTTAATTTCTATTAATCCAAGTATAGAATTACAGGAACACTGAAAGATCAAAATCTCTGTTTAATCCCCTTGAGGACATTGTATCTTGTTTATGTACTACTTCCCCGTATGGAGTGTATGACTACTGTTACTCCATCATTAGGGACGACAGATTCACACACTCCAGGAGTAGGTTAAGCATAAGATTAAAGACTTTTATATCTGTGACTCTAAGGATGATCAAGTGTCCATGTTCTCTTGGTGAGACCACTAGAAAGATAAAGGGTATACTTAGCCAACACAGGTCCAATAATAGATGTTGGGACACACAGGTCTCAGTGTCTTTTACATTTTTTGGAAAAGGGCCATCAAATCAGCCAACTTCATTGTCGAGTAATTGGCCAGATAAAACCACTTAGATGTGGGGGAGACTGTGAGAGGCTTTTAAAACAGTGTGAGTTGTATTGGATACGTAAACTAGATAGAATGTCCTGAGGGGACTAAAAAGAGATTTTTATCTCTCAGTGTTTTTGTAATGCTTTACCTGGAGTAGTAGAAATTAAAATGAAACTGGTAAGAGAAATGCATTTAAGGTTGAGTTTGTAAATCTGTGGTAGCTTATTTTTCTTTTTTCTTAAACAAAGTTTTTAATAAGTAAATTCTTTAGTAAGATTTGTATTTTTGTATATTTGTATTTAATAAATTAAAAATGGTAAAAAATGTAACCAGTAGATGGCAGTATGAGACTGGATAAGAGTGAATTTGATGGAGAAGTACTGTTACCTTTAAAGGACCAGTCAACAGAGTAGAATTGCATAAACAATATATGCAACATAACAAGACAATGCAAATTCAAATGAATAGTAAAAAAAAGTTCTGACAATTTTAAAAGTTATGTCTATTTCCACTCCCCCTGTACCATGTGACAGCCATCAGCCAATCACAAATGCATACACGTACCATGTGACAGCTATAAGCCAATTACAAATACATATACGCTTATTCTGTGAATTCTTGCACATGCTCAGTAGGAGCTGGTGAGTCAAAAAGTTTAAATATAAAAAGATTGTGCATTTTTTTAATAGAAGTAAATTGGAAAGTTGTTTAAAATTGCATGCTCTATCTGAATAATGAAAGTTTAATTTTGACTTGAGTGTCCCTTTAAATGTTTGGGGATTTTTGAGCACATAAAAGGTAAATAAGCCATGTTAACACTTTATGTATGGTTAAGGGCAGGTTTTTGCCTGAAACGTCACTTTGTCATTTGTGCCCGAGCCATCACAATAAAGACACGTTTTATGGTGTTGCTGTGTATGCTATTTCTTTGGACGGTACTAAAACCGTTACAGCTATAAGGAAAGGGAAGACCTGTAAAATTTCACAAATTTACCAGGCAATTAAAGCTGAACTTATCAGACCCGACATTAAAAATCTTCATGGTGTACCCCACCATCCCTCAGACCAAGATCTTTATAATTTGTGTTTCTCCTTGTTCACAAAAAGGCTTATACTCACCCATCTATCTTAACTATATTGCCAAAATTGTTTCAAGCTGAAGCTCGGTTCTAGGATACATAAAATGGTACATGAAAGGGAGATAAAAATAGATAAAGTTGCTTTAATGTCTTATTGTACTGTTAATTGTATATATTTATGTGCTTAATCCCTGCAAAGGTGTTAAAAACACATAGTTAAAGTCAGTTGCAAAGCAGCAATACATGCTGGGAGCTAGCTGAATATGATCTGGTGAGGCAATAACAAGAAGCCACCAACAGCAGCTAGTAGGGAATTGTGCTCCCAGGACTACCTAGATATGTTTTTAAATGAAGGCTACAAAGAGAATGAAGTCAATTTGATAACAGAATTTATTTGAAAAGCCTTTTAAAATTGCATTCTTTATCTGCACAGTAAAGGTTTAATTGTGACTTCCATATGCCTTTAATTGCATGATATCTAGGGACATATGAGAACTCTCATTTGGAAGGTTCATGTGGAGTTTATTTTTGTTTAAGAGCAATTCCAATTAATATGTAAAGCTCCTAATCTATTTGAAAAATAAAAAGACAAGGTATGTTCAGATATATCCAAGGTACAGGGCTATGGCTTCCGAATAGGCAAAAAAGTGTGAACAAACAAATAGAAACTAAAAATAAATAGCTGCATTGTATGATTTTCAAGTACGTTCTCAAAACAATTTAAAGAGAAAACAAGAAAGATGTGACAGACATGCACAATCTGAATATCTCTAAAGGGACTTTTAAATAGAAAGAATAACTATTAAGTCCTTTGAACGTGATGATCTTCTTAAAAGCTCAGGAAGAAAAAGTGAAACAACATGGGGTTACACACTTCAAATAATAACTCAAATAACTTAATATATTATATTTTTAAGACACTCTTTATACACAATATTCTATTATGCTTAGTATACAAATCAAGTGGCGAAATAATGCTAGTATTAGTGAAAAGTAGTATTACTGGACTGCGCTAATATTAGCGAGTAACTTGATATTACAAATCCACAATAAATCAGATTTACCAGAGAAGTTTTAGCACATTCAACATTGCTTTAGTGCGCCCATTACTAATATAACAAGTTGAAAGTTATGGCTTGAGCTAAAGCGAAAGCAACTTAAGACATGAAGTGTAAGGGTTAAAAAAAAGTTTTCACAAAACACATCTAAAACATATTAAAATAAAATTACTACAACTTATTCATACACATTTTTAATAAAACATTTAACATTTATATTAAAACATAAGTTTAAAAAAGATTCAAAGGGATATGGTATATGACATAGTGCTTGAATGGGAAGGGCTCCAAAGTTTATATATATATATATATATATATATATATATATATATATACATATACACACAAAAACTACTTAACCAAATCACTTGCCACATACCCGTTGCAAGTATATATATCCTATTAATCCCTATGCCGCCACATACCTATCACAAGTCGCTTACTAATGACCTCTAGCTGAGTGATGATGAATCCAGCTTCATCCAATCATTGTGTGCCCCACAAGCTGGACGCCACGTGGGGCTCGCAACGATTGAATGAAGTCGTATTTGTTGCCGCTCAGCTAGATGGAGGATGAGATGCAAGTGGAGAAACAGTGGTATGTTTACCTTCAAAAAATTGTACATATATTGGAGTGCTGAACTATATGAAGATAGATAATCCCTTTATTTACCATTCCCATGTTTTGCATAACACTCACCTAGATTACGAGTCTTGCGTTAGGGTTAAAAAGCAGCGTTGAGAGGTCCCATCGCTGCTTTTTAACGCCCGATGGTATTACGAGTCTGGCAGGTACAGGTGTACTGCTCACTTTTTTTCCGCGACTCGAACATACCGCAAATCCACTTACGTCAATTGCGTATCCTATCTTTTGAATGGGATTTCCCTAACGCCGGTATTACGAGTTTTGGAAAAAGTGATCGGTACAGCCTCTCCTGTTACCGCATTTAAAAGTCAGTAGCTAAGAGTTTTATGAGCCAATGCCTAATAAAATAAAAAAGCCCCCCCAAAATAAAAATTATCCCTACCCTATACTAAATTACAAATAGCCCTTAAAAGGGCTTTTTGCGGGGCATTGCCCCAAAGTAATCAGCTCTTTTACCTGTAAAAAAAAGTACAATACCCCCCCAACATTAAAACCCACCACCCACACACCCAACCCTACTCTAAAACCCACCCAATCCCCCCTTAATAAAACCTAACACTAACCCCTTGAAGATCACCCTACCTTGAGACGTCTTCACCCAACCGGGCCGAAGTCTTTAACGAAGCCGGGTGAAGTGGTCCTCCAGACGGGCAGAAGTCTTCATCGAAGCCAGGCAGAAGAGGTCCTCCAGACGGGCAGAAGTCTTCATAAAGACGACATCTTCTATCTTCATCCATCCAGAGGTGAGCGGGTCCATCTTCAAGACATCCGACGCGGAGCATCCTCTTCGTTCTTGATCCGACGAATGAATGACTGGTCCTTTAAATGATGTCATCCAAGATGGTGTCCCTTGAATTCCGATTGGCTGATAGAATTCTATCAGCCAATCGGAATTAAGGTAGAAAAAATCCTATTGGCTGATTGCATCAGCCAATAGTTTTTTTTCTACCTTAATTCCGATTGGCCAATCAGCCAATAGAATGCGAGTTCAATCCTATTGGCTGATTGGTTTAGCCAATAGGATTGAACTTCAATCCTATTGGCTGATTGCATCAGCCAAAAGGATTTTTTCTACCTTAATTCCGATTGGCTGATAGAATTCTATCAGCCAATCGGAATTCAAGGGACGCCATCTTGGATGATGTCATTTAAAGGACCAGTCATTCAGTCGTCGAATCAAGAACGAAGAGAATGCTCCACGTCGGATGTCTTGAAGATGGACCCGCTCTGCGCCAGAAGGATGAAGATAGAAGATGCCATCTGGGTGAAGACTTCTGCCCGTCTGGAGGACCTCTTCTGCCCAGCTTCGATGAAGACTTCTGCCTGTCTGGTGGACCACTTTGCCCAGCTTCGTTGAGGATTTCGGCCAGGTTGGGTGAAGACGTCTCAAGGTAGGGTGATCTTAAAGGGGTTAGTGTTAGGTTTTATTAAGGGGGATTGGGTGGGTTTTAGAGTAGGGTTCGGTGTGTGGGTGGTGAGTTTTAATGTTGGGGGGGTATTGTATTTTTTTTTACAGGTTAAAGAGCTGATTACTTTGGGGCAATGCCCCGCAAAAAGCCCTTTTAAGGGCTATTTGTAATTTAGTATAGGGTAAGGATTTTTATTATTTTGGGGGGCTTTTTTATTTTATTAGGGGGATTAGATTAGGTGTAATTAGTTTAAAAATTTGTAATTATTTTATTATTTTCTGTAATTTAGTGTTTATTTTTTTGTACTTAAGTTTATTTTTTTAATTTGTAATTAATTTAATTTAATTGTAGTTAATGTAGGTAATTTATTTAATTATAGTGTAGTGTTAGGTGTATTTGTAACTTAGTTTAGGTTTTATTTTACAGGTAAATTTGTCTTTATTTTAGCTAGGTAGTTATTAAATAGTTAATAACTATTTAATAACTATTGTACCTAGTTAAAATAAATACAAACTTGCCTGTAAAATAAAAATAAATCCTAAAATAGCTACAATGTAACTATTAGTTATATTGTAGCTAGTTTATGGTTTATTTTATAGGTAAGTACATTTAGTTTTAAACAGGAATACTTTATTTAATTGTAGTTATTTTATTTATATTTATTTAAATAATATTTAAGTTAGGGGGGTGTTAGGGTTAGGGTTAGACTTAGATTTAGGGGTTAATAACTTTAATATAGTGGCGGCGACGTTGGGGGCAGCAGATTAGGGGTTAATAATTGTAGTTAGGTGGCGGCGACATTGGGGAAGGCAGATTAGGGGTTAATAAATATAATGTAGGTGTCGGTGATTTTAGGGGCAGCAGATTAGGGGTTCACAGGTATAATGTAGGTGGCGGCGGTGTCCAGAGCGGCAGATTAGGGGTTAATAATATAATGCAGGTGTCGGCGATGTTGGGGGTGGCAGATTAGGGGTTAATAAGTGTAAGATTAGGGGTGTTTAGACTCGGGGTTGTAGACATTAATTTACTTTCCCCATAGGAATCAATGGGGCTGCGTTAGGAGCTGAACGCTGCTTTTTTGCAGGTGTTAGGTTTTTTTTCAGCCGGTTCTGCCCCATTGATTCCTAGTGGGAAATCATGCACGAGCATGTTTAGCCAGCTCACCAGTAACGTAAGCAGCGCTGGTATTACAGTGAGATGTGGAGCTAAATTTTGCTCTCCGCTCAATCTTCTGCGGCTAACGCCGGGTTTCAGAAAACTCATAATACCAGTGTTGTCTGTTGGTGAGCGGTGAGCAGAAACTGCTCGTTAGCACCACATGGCTTTACCGACAAAACTCGTAATCTAGCCGTTTGTTACAAAAAAAATAAACACTAAGTTACACAAAATAAAAAATAAATTATCAAAGATTTAAACTAATTACACCTAATCTAAGAGCCCTATGAAAATAAAAAAGCCCCCCCAAAATAAATTTATTATAAGATAGGGATGAGTTAATATTTAATATAAAAGTAGTGGGTTGTTAGGTTTAGGGGTTAATAGGTTTAGTAAGTGGTACTGATGTGGGAGGCCAGGGGTTTAGGGGTTAATGACTTTAGTTGCGGTGGGCTCCTGGAGCGGCGGGATGGGGTTAATACTTTTATGTAGGTGGTGGCGGTGGCGGGAGCGGCAGATTATGGGTTAATAACATAATGTAGGTGGCGGCGGTGTAGGGACGGCAGATTAGGGGTTAATAAGTATAATATAGGTGGTGGCAGTGTAGGGACGGCAGATTAGGGGTTTATAAGTATAATGTAGGTGGCGACGGTGTAGGGGGTGGCAGATTGGGGGTGTTTAGACTCGGGGGTTATGTTAGGGTGTTAGGTGTAAACATAACTTTTATTCTCCCATAGGAATCAATGGGGTATCGGGCAGCATCCAACATAAGCTTTCGCTGCTTTCAGACTCCCATTGATTCCTATGGCATTTGCCGCCTCCAGGGCGGTGGATTGAAAAGCAGGTACGCTGGGCCGGAATAGTGGCGGGCGTACCTGTTAGACATTTGTTAACTAGCAAAAGTAGTCAGATAGTGCCGAATTTGCATTCGGAACATCTGTAATGACGTAAGCATCAATCTGTTTCGGACGGAGACCGGCAGATCGTATGTTATGTCACAAATATTAACTTTTGCTGGTCTGTAAGCTTTGATAAATAAGGGGAATTAGGCTCTCCACAATTATGCTGCGGAATTCCGTATTTGCGGTTGACGGCTTGATAAATAGGCCTCATTGTCTCTTTAGAAACTCGTATTGGAGTTCTGGAGGAATGAATTGCAACACTGCATGAAAGTCAGACACTTGAAAGGGAAATGGTTAGGACTGAGCTAGTTGTTAATGGTTCTAGCAGTGGGAATGGGGAGGATTCAGATGAGGAGACTCCAGAATGTAGCTGGGTCACAGTTAGAGGGCGAAGTAAAGGTAAGCGGAAGAGACAGGCCAGTTCTGAGCTGGTACACCCAACAGATTTGCCAGATTAAGTGAAGATGTTGGGGATATCAGTTCAGGTGTGGCAGTGTCAGAGAGGGCTGTTTTGCCTACTATAGTGAATAGTCCTTTAGTCATGGAAGAGGAGCATAATATGTTAGGCAGTCCTTCAGACATAGTAGAAGGGCATACTATAGTTAACAGTCCTTCAGTCATGGAAGAGGGGCATGCAAGTCAGGGCCTGAGGCAGATGATGGTGGTAGGAGACTCTATTATTAGGAAGGTTGATAGGGTAATTTTGTCATCCAGACCCTTTAAATAGAACAGTTTGCTGTCTTCCAGGGGCTCATGTTAGGCATCTTTTGGAGCATATTGATAGAATGTTAAAGGGATGTGGGTCTGTTCCTGCAGTCATGGTACATATTGGTACTAATGAAGGAATCAGCGGGAGATGGAGAGTCCTAAAAAATGACAAGGACCTCCAAAGTAATATTTTCAGAGATATTACCAGTGTCGTGTGATAACTCAGTAAGGCAGAAGGAGATAAGGTCTGTTAATTCATGGTTAAAAACATGGTGTAAAAATGAGGGGTTTGACTTTTTAGAGCACTGGGCTGACTTTTCACTTGGGTACGATTTGTACAGTAAGGATCGATTGCACCAGAATGACATGGGTGCAGTTGGGGGAAAGGATGGTAGCACGTTCATTTAAACTAGGCAAAGGAGGGGGAGGGTCAGTTAGAACACAATAGAACAGAGAGATCAGTTTGTGAATATGTCACTCCTATAATATCTCAAGGAAGGGATGACTTAAGAAATGTCACATTAGAAATTATGGAGGAAAGCACACCAAGTAGCAGCAGAAAGCACATGAAAATGAAATGTATAACAACAAATGCAAGAAGCATGACAGGTAAAATGGGGGAGCTGGAGCTCTTAGTTGCAGAAGAGGACTATGATGTTATCAGTATAACTGAAACTTGGTTGGATGATTCACATGACTGGGCAGTTAACTTAGAGGGGTATACATTATTTAGGAGGGACAAGAATAATAAAAGGGATGGAGGAATCTGCATGTATATTAAACCTAACCTTAAACCTACAATAAGGGAAGATATTTATGATACAGGTGACAATGTAGAGACCCTGTGGATTGAAATAAAGAGTGTGGGGGGGGGATCCTAAAAAAATATTACTTGAAACATGTTACAAGCCCCCCAACTTTAGTGACCTGGAGGAAACTCAACTACTAATGCAAATAGGTAAGTTTGCTAATAACAGTGCTGTAATTATGGGAGATTTTAACTACCCTGATATAAACTGGGCCAATGAAACTAGTAATTCAGCTAAGGGGGATAGATTTTTAAATATTCTCAGGGGTAACTTATTGTAACAATTAATAGAGGAGCTAACTAGGAGTAAAGCTATTTTGGATTTAGTGCTATCAAACAATACAGATAAAGGGGTAAATTTATTATTGTGAGGACGGACACGATACAATGTAGCGTATCATGTCCGCTGCACATTGATAAATGCCGACAGCATACACTGACAGCATTTATCATTGCACCAACAGTTCTTGCAAACTGCTGGTGCAATACCGCCCCATGCAGATTTGCGGCCAATCGTCCGCTAGCAGGGGGTTTCAATCAACCCAATCGTATTTGATCAGGCTGATTGCTGATCGCCACCTCAGAGGTGGAGGACGAGTTAAGGAGCAGTGGTCTTAGAACCGTTGCTTCTTAACTTCCGCTTCAGGCGGAACTGAAGCGTAGTCGGTCGGAAGCAGCATCTGCTGCTTCATAAATCGTCCCCATAATATCAAACATAGAAGTAAAAAAAAATTTGGGTAACAGTGATCATAACATGGTCACATTTGAAATATCTTTTCATAAGCAGTGTCTTTAACTAAAGGATTAACTAAGGCCTAGATTTAGAGTTCGGCGGTAGCCGTCAAAACCAGCGTTAGAGGCTCCTAACGCTGGTTTTGGCCGCCCGCTGGTATTTGGAGTCAGTGATTAAAGGGTCTAACGCTCACTTTACAGCCGCGACTTTTCCATACCGCAGATCCCCCTACGCCATTTGCGTAGCCTATCTTTTCAATGGGATCTTTCTAACGCTGGTATTTAGAGTCGTTTCTGCAGTGAGCGTTAGAGCTCTAACGACAAGATTCCAGCCGCCTGAAAAAAGCAGGAGTTAAGAGCTTTCTGGCTAACGCCGGTTCATAAAGCTCTTAACTACTGTACCCTAAACTACACTAACACCCATAAACTACCTATGTACCCCTAAACCGAGGTCCCCCCACATCGCCGCCACTCGATTAAAATTTTTAACCCCTAATCTGCCGACCGCCACCTACGTTATACTTATGTACCCCTAATCTGCTGCCCCTAACCCCGCCGACCCCTATATTATATTTATTAACCCCTAATCTGCCCCCCCACAACGGCGCCGCAAGCTACTTAAAATAATTAACCCCTAATCTTCCGACCGCAAATCGCCGCCACCTACGTTATCCCTATGTACCCCTAATCTTCTGCCCCTAACATCGCCGACCCCTATGTTATATTTATTAACCCCTAATCTGCCCCCCACAACGTCGCCGACACCTACCTACACTTATTAACCCCTAATCTGCCGAGCGGACCTGAGCGCTACTATAATAAAGTTATTAACCCCTAATCCGCCTCACTAACCCTATCATAAATAGTATTAACCCCTAATCTGCCCTCCCTAACATCGCCGACACCTACCTTCAATTATTAACCCCTAATCTGCCGACCGGAGCTCACCGCTATTCTAATAAATGTATTAACCCCTAAAGCTAAGTCTAACCCTAACACTAACACCCCCCTAAGTTAAATATAATTTTTATCTAACGAAATAAATTAACTCTTATTAAATAAATGATTCCTATTTAAAGCTAAATACTTACCTGTAAAATAAATCCTAATATAGCTACAATATAAATTACATTTATATTATAGCTATTTTAGGATTAATATTTATTTTACAGGTAACTTTGTATTTATTTTAACCAGGTACAATAGCTATTAAATAGTTAAGAACTATTTAATAGTTACCTAGTTAAAATAATTACAAATTTACCTGTAAAATAAATCCTAACCTAAGTTATAATTAAACCTAACACTACCCTATCAATAAAATAATTAAATAAACTACCTACAATTACCTACAATTAACCTAACACTACACTATCAATAAATTAATTAAACACAATTGCTACAAATAAATACAATTAAATAAACTATCTAAAGTACAAAAAATAAAAAAGAACTAAGTTACAGAAAATAAAAAAATATTTACAAACATAAGAAAAATATTACAACAATTTTAAACTAATTACACCTACTCTAAGCCCCCTAATAAAATAACAAAGACCCCCAAAATAAAAAATTCCCTACCCTATTCTAAAATACAAAAATTACAAGCTCTTTTACCTTACCAGCCCTGAACAGGGCCCTTTGCGGGGCATGCCCCAAGAATTTCAGCTCTTTTGCCTGTAAAAAAAAACATACAATACCCCCCCCCCAACATTACAACCCACCACCCACATACCCCTAATCTAACCCAAACCCCCCTTAAATAAACCTAACACTAAGCCCCTGATGATCTTCCTACCTTGTCTTCACCATGCCAGGTTCACCGATCCGTCCTGGCTCCAAGATCTTCATCCAACCCAAGCGGGGGTTGGCGATCCATAATCCGGTGCTCCAAAGTCTTCCTCCTATCCGGCAAGAAGAGGACATCCGGACCGGCAAACATCTTCTCCAAGCGGCATCTTCTATGTTCTTCCATCCGATGACGACCGGCTCCATCTTGAAGACCTCCAGCGCGGATCCATCCTCTTCTTCCGACGACTAGACGACGAATGACGGTTCCTTTAAGGGACGTCATCCAAGATGGCGTCCCTCGAATTCCGATTGGCTGATAGGATTCTATCAGCCAATCGGAATTAAGGTAGGAATTTTCTGATTGGCTGATGGAATCAGCCAATCAGAATCAAGTTCAATCCGATTGGCTGATCCAATCAGCCAATCAGATTGAGCTCGCATTCTATTGGCTGTTCCGATCAGCCAATACAATGCGAGCTCAATCTGATTGGCTGATTGGATCAGCCAATCGGATTGAACTTGATTCTGATTGGCTGATTCCATCAGCCAATCAGAAAATTCCTACCTTAATTCCGATTGGCTGATAGAATCCTATCAGCCAATCGGAATTCGAGGGACGCCATCTTGGATGACGTCCCTTAAAGGAACCGTCATTCGTCGTCTAGTCGTCGGAAGAAGAGGATGGATCCGCGCTGGAGGTCTTCAAGATGGAGCCGGTCGTCATCGGATGGAAGAACATAGAAGATGCCGCTTGGAGAAGATGTTTGCCGGTCCGGATGTCCTCTTCTTGCCGGATAGGAGGAAGACTTTGGAGCACCGGATTATGGATCGCCAACCCCCGCTTGGGTTGGATGAAGATCTTGGAGCCAGGACGGATCGGTGAACCTGGCATGGTGAAGACAAGGTAGGAAGATCATCAGGGGCTTAGTGTTAGGTTTATTTAAGGGGGGTTTGGGTTAGATTAGGGGTATGTGGGTGGTGGGTTGTAATGTTGGGGGGGGGTATTGTATGTTTTTTTTTACAGGCAAAAGAGCTGAAATTCTTGGGGCATGCCCCGCAAAGGGCCCTGTTCAGGGCTGGTAAGGTAAAAGAGCTTGTAATTTTTGTATTTTAGAATAGGGTAGGGAATTTTTTATTTTGGGGGTCTTTGTTATTTTATTAGGGGGCTTAGAGTAGGTGTAATTAGTTTAAAATTGTTGTAATATTTTTCTTATGTTTGTAAATATTTTTTTATTTTCTGTAACTTAGTTCTTTTTTATTTTTTGTACTTTAGATAGTTTATTTAATTGTATTTATTTGTAGCAATTGTGTTTAATTAATTTATTGATAGTGTAGTGTTAGGTTAATTGTAGGTAATTGTAGGTAGTTTATTTAATTATTTTATTGATAAGGTAGTGTTAGGTTTAATTGTAACTTAGGTTAGGATTTATTTTACAGGTAAATTTGTAATTATTTTAACTAGGTAACTATTAAATAGTTCTTAACTATTTAATAGCTATTGTACCTGGTTAAAATAAATACAAAGTTACCTGTAAAATAAATATTAATCCTAAAATAGCTATAATATAAATGTAATTTATATTGTAGCTATATTAGGATTTATTTTACAGGTAAGTATTTAGCTTTAAATAGGAATCATTTATTTAATAAGAGTTAATTTATTTCGTTAGATAAAAATTATATTTAACTTAGGGGGGTGTTAGTGTTAGGGTTAGACTTAGCTTTAGGGGTTAATACATTTATTAGAATAGCGGTGAGCTCCGGTCGGCAGATTAGGGGTTAATAATTGAAGGTAGGTGTCGGCGATGTTAGGGAGGGCAGATTAGGGGTTAATACTATTTATGATAGGGTTAGTGAGGCGGATTAGGGGTTAATAACTTTATTATAGTAGCGCTCAGGTCCGGTCGGCAGATTAGGGGTTAATAAGTGTAGGTAGGTGTCGGCGACGTTGTGGGGGGCAGATTAGGGGTTAATAAATATAACATAGGGGTCGGCGATGTTAGGGCAGCAGATTAGGGGTACATAGGGATAACGTAGGTGGCGGCGGTTTACGGAGCGGCAGATTAGGGGTTAAAAGTGTAATGCAGGGGTCAGCGATAGCGGGGGCGGCAGATTAGGGGTTAATAAGTGTAAGGCTAGGGGTGTTTAGACTCGGGGTACATGTTAGAGTGTTAGGTGCAGACGTAGGAAGTGTTTCCCCATAGGAAACAATGGGGCTGCGTTAGGAGCTGAACGCTGCTTTTTTGCAGGTGTTAGGTTTTTTTTCAGCTCAAACAGCCCCATTGTTTCCTATGGGAGAATCGTGCACGAGCACGTTTTTGAGGCCGGCCGCGTCCGTAAGCAACTCTGGTATCGAGAGTTGTATTTGCGGTAAAAATGCTCTACGCTCCTTTTTTGGAGCCTAACGCAGCATTTGTTTGAACTCTCGATACCAGAGTTAAATTTATGGTGCGGCCAGAAAAAAACCCGCGGAGCGTTAACAGCCCTTTTACCGCCAAACTCCAAATCTAGCCGTAAGACTTTTAATTTTAAGAAAGCAAAATTCAACGATTTAAGGAAATAATTAAATAACATAAATTGGGACAAAGTATTCTCTAATAAAAATACAGAGGATAAATGGATAACATTTAAAAGAATGGATGAACATTTTATTCAGTTGTCCCAACACATCAATGAATGTTTTCACGCCCCTGCATATGATCACCACGTCACAGATGGTGATTTGTTTTCCACTACCATGGAGCTTGTGAATGAGGAAATATGAAATACTAGTGATCTAAAAGAAATCTCATACCAGAGTACACTGACCCCCTCTACATGTACGTGCACAGATGCTGTTGTAGAGAATGCAGCATGGAGAGTGCTCGCATCTGAATGTACCCATTGGTAATGGAGTCGCTTAGACGAACATTACTTTTCCCACGACACATCAACACAGAAGCATACAGCAAGTAACGACCAGGCGGCAGATCCGAAGGCTAAATTGACACTACCCGCACATACAGGAAAT
The DNA here is from genome assembly GCF_027579735.1 of Bombina bombina. NCBI lineage: Eukaryota > Metazoa > Chordata > Amphibia > Anura > Bombinatoridae > Bombina > Bombina bombina. The sequence goes on along the minus strand of NC_069499.1, from coordinate 599,952,385 downwards.
CAAAAGGCTGGTAGACGGAGAGGCACACCAGACTTTTCCTTTAATAGGAACGAATTCCTGATTCAGCTTGCACACGAGTGGTTGTGCTTTATTGGTAACATCCCGACCGCAACAAGCCTCAAGACTGGTGTGGGTTAAATTTGCTTTATAAATGGTGTCATGTCGTCTTGCTAGATGGCGCTTTTGGTCAGACCTCTATATAGCTTGACAAACAGAAAAAAACTAGGTTGCATGACTGATCATCGATAAATTTATGATATTGACCTACAGTTAATAGCAGACTCAGAGGATTTTCAGTTAGTCATTTTAACATAGATGTCGTCTGTAATATATTTCATGAGATTTTATTATAAGGTGTATGGCTAGCTGACTTAAGTTATTTACTATGATTACCATGTACATTATTTAAAACGCTACTCAAATATCCCAGATCTTGCATGCTATTATAGTACCCAATAGTTTTAACATAATAATATAGATATTGCTAATGTCATCATATATGTTTATTTATTGTGCTGCTCCACAGTTTCACAGGACATATGACTCAAATAAACCGTATTACCTCTTTGTATGCTAGCTCTATATGATATTAGATGTGACAACAAGAACCTCCTTAAGTTTTTCTTAGATTGAACCACTCACTAGTAATCCAACCTTACTAGATTCTCTAGTAAGGTTGGATACTGCCTTCCTATAACATACACTACAGCATAACTATAGAGAGTTTTCACTAGCGTCTTACACTCTTTTACTTTATGGTAGTGTTGGGTTGGTCCTAATATTCTATTTTGTACATCTATACATGATTGAGTGAGGGACCCGCACATATTAGAGGTCCAAGAGTACTCCTATGACTAATTTACCAAAGAGTAGAAGTAACATTAGGATTAATGCCTTTATACAGAGACTTGGGTTGAGGTCGGTTTTATTAAAATGTTCGCCTACCAAGGTACCTCTAATCACTAGAGCTTCCATTCTTAGAATTTCACAAATATAACCTGAGAATGCTATAATTAGCCCCACACCAACAAATAACCTTCAGTCTCATTAAGGGGGATACCACGGGTCAGAGTGGAAAGCTATAAAGTGTTCACCACACTTCACTATGTGCCATACTATTAAGGCCTCCTTAATCAATTCTCTTGTGTAGACTTTCATGTCCTGCCAGTATTCTTTCTAACTTCTCAGTTCACAGGCTTACCTTCATATATACTACGATCCTCAATTTCCCACATTAACTGTAATAATTTTTAACGGCTTTTTGCCCGCCGTTGATTAACAAACATTTTTAATTATTGACCACTATAGTGTCTCTCTCAAACTGTTTACGTCTAGATATATACAATAGAATGTAAGCTTCAGCATTAGTAAACAGATAATACAGTTCAGATCGTATAAATGTTGAATTTACACAGAGAAAAGACACTGTTTACTATCAGTGACCTATAGTTTATAAAATTACAAAATGAGGTTTCATTTCTTATATAATTTAATTGTTTAACTGAGGAATATGCTAATTTTGTGTACCTATGGATGTATAGATATGAACCTATGTACCTATGGATGTATAGATATGAATGTTGTCTCTGTAAAAGGACATCTATAACTTTTTGTTATGTTATGCTGTTAACTATAAAAACCTCAATAAAAAATTAATAATTTAAAAAAAAAACAACAACAACAAAAAAATAACCCCGACGATCCACTATTTTTATTTTGGGGGTTGGTTGGGTGGTGGGTTTTACTGTTGGTGGGTCTTTGTATTTTTTTTTCAGGAAAAAGAGCTGATTTCTTTAGGGCAATGCCCTCTAAAAGAGACCCTTTTAAGGGCTATTGGTAGTTTATTGTAGGCTAGGGGTTTTTATTTTATTTGGGGGGGGGGGGGGGTTATTTTGATAGGGCTATTAGATTAGGTTAATTGATTTTATTTTGGATAATTTCGTGTGTTATTTTTTAGTAATTTAGTATTTTTTTTTGTAATTTAGTATTTTACATTTTTTGTTACTGTAGATTTAATTTTTTTAGTAGTGTTAGCTTTTTTAATGAGTAATTTAATTTATTTCATTTGGAGTTATTTTAATTTTAGTCTAATAGTTAGGTTAGGTTAATTTATAGTTTAAACTTAGTTGGTTTTTTTTCACAGGTAAGTTTTTATTTATTTTAGGATAGGGATGTTGCAATTTTAATGTAAAGTTAGGGGGTTGTTAGGTTTAGGGGTTAATAGTTTAATTTAGTTTTTGGCGATGTGGAGGGCTGGCGGTTTAGGGGTCAATAGGTTTATTTAGTGGTAGTGATGTGGGAGGCTAGAGGTTTAGGGGTTAATAACTTTTTTTAGTGGCGGCGATGTTGGGAAGCGGCAGAAAAGGAGTTAATATCTTTATTATAGTGTGGGCAATGTTGGGGTGCAGGAGAATAGGGGTTAATAACTTTAGTATAGTGGCGGCGATATCGGGAGCGGCAGATTAGAGGTTAATAGATTTATTTTGGTGGCGGCGATGTCGGGCGGCAGATTAGGGGTTTATAAATTTATTTAGGTGTCGGCGATGTCCGCACTTTAGGTGTTAGTTTTTTTTTCTAGCACGCTCTCCCCATTGATGTCTATGGAGAAAGCGTACATGAACACATCAAAGCAGCACTTGTATTTTGTGTGGTATGGAGCTTATCACAACCATATCGCACGCACAAGGTGGCTTTTTCAAAATTCGTAATGGCAGGGTTATGGAGGGTGAAATAACACAACTTTGCATTCGTTTCGCACCCTCTATAGTGCAAAACTTGTAATCTAGGTGCCTGTTATCAAATCACTTGAAATTTTACAGTTTTGCAGTAATTCCCAGTCCAGATCTAAATGCCACATTTCCACTCCAAAGAGATGAGCATTTGAAAAATAGAATTTCTAATATAGATGTGCACATGAAAATTTTTTGTTTCGACTGAAATTTTCTTTTTAGTTTCTTTTTAGTTCATTTTCATTCATGGTCGTATTTCTTTTAAACAAATTTAGTTTGCCCTCTTTTTCTTAACTCCTCCTTCAGCTTTTTCTTCAAAAAAGGCTATATCAGCATAGAGCCTGCCACCAGGTAGTTCCTGTTAGCCTCCAGCCACGGTTCTCTTCTCAGAGGCGTTGGGTTGCCACCAGTGCTGTCCATGATAGGAAGGTGTGCTGTGCGCTGGGTGCACTCCATAGGTCTGAAGTGAAGTGCACACTCTGCCCAACAGCCTTTGACAACTCTTCCTTGAGCAGTGCCATGCAGGAATAGTACAGTGAAGGTATCAACTTCCTGCTAATTGTGGTTTGAGATGGCACATGGTATAGTGGGTTAAGGGCATCTACTGTCTGCTTAATTGGCTCTCCTTCGAACATTTTAAATGTAGCACCTCCTATAGCAATAAATTGTCCTAAAAGCCATGTTAACTTATTGGACTACTGCTTGGAAACCCCCCTTGTAGGAAACCACCAAACTGCTCAAAGGTGAGCTTCATCTGCCGATGACAACTGCCCTGACCTGCCATCCTCTGTGTCCTTGCTCTTGGGAGGAAAGGCATTGTTAAAGATTGTCCTTTGTCCTGGCTGGTGGTATTGCTAGTAATAGAGTTTAATGCCCATCTTGGAGTGCTGCAGCTTTCTGTGGCAGTGCTGCTCCTACTCTCCTACTCCTACTGACCAAGAAGAATAGCGTTATGGTGTGAGTTTAAGTGGTGATTCATCCCTGTGCTTGTAAGATGTCCCAAAACTTTGCCACGGCTAATATCTTTGCCACAATGTTTGCACCTAGCAAATATCACATCTGGCTTGTCATAATCAAACTCCTCCTCATGGAAGGTAAAAGCAACATCCTTACATATTTGAGCAAAGGTGGAAGTGAGACTGGCATCTAACACTCGCTTAGAATGTGGCATCAACATTAGGCTAACTCCTCTTTCACAGGCCTACTGCTAATGCTGGTAAATAGACATTTTCGCCTCAAGGCTAGCAACGGCCCTAATTACCTCTTTTCCACAGGCAGTGGAAGCTATGGACAATACAGAAGTATCTTAACCAAATCAGGGGTGAGGATACTGACCCCACACCTTCTTATTCTTTCTTTCTACTACAACCAAGTTAGGTTGTATTATTCCCCGAACCCACTACACTTCTACCCGTTCCCATCTCACTAACTACATATTATTTTTCGCTCAGGTATAACATTAGTGCTCCAATCCTATAACAACTAACGGACACTAGGCATTACCTGATACCTGGGTCTATTATCATAGATCCCTATCTCCCTTACCCACTAATCTCCCTATCCTCTAAAACCTTTGTTACCTTGCCCCATAAACTCTCCTAACTTATCTGTTCCCCCACCCCCCCTTTTTTTTCTTTCTTTCTTCCTTCTCCCCTTCTCCATACCCCTCCCACACTATAAAATCGGGGCCCAACATGACCATAACTTGGTAGTGATGACCATAAATGCAAAAGGCCTTAACACACCACAGAGATGGTCTCATTTCATACGAGACGTCACTAGATTGCATCTTGATATAATATACATACAAGAAACAAACTTTAAGAGAGGTAAAGAACCAAAATGGCCCAACCCTTAATTCCCGACATCCTTCTTTACATCCGGACCCACGAAAAAAAAAATGGAGTAAGAATACTTATCAAGCAATCTTCTCCCTTTACCTTAATAAATGAGGTAAAAGACCCTGAAGGGCGGTACGTAATAGTTGTGGGCACTCTTCTTAACAGACCGGGTACATTAGTAAATGTTTATTTTCCCAACCAACATCAAAACAAATTCATGACTACTATCACAAACAAAATCTTAGCACTACAAAAGGGAGCGCTGATTCTCGGTAGAGATTTTTTATTTTTTTTAAATATTTATTTATTTACCAACATTGAGTACAAGAACATAGAGCATTCTGTTCAAAGCTTAATGTCATTATACAAAAGAAACTAAGACATTTATCATATCCAAATAAATAATGGAATATATGTCTTTTGCTTAATGAAACAATATCAAGTGTGCTCAATGAAGGCATTTTATATATGTATTATACATCATTACAAACAATACTGAAAGAAAAAGAGAGAAGAAAGAAAGATTGTTTCTCTTACAATCCTGACCTATAAATTAATTACCTAAACCTTTTGCTCTTTATCAAAATATATAGTGCTACGCGCGGGGCAGAGCATGGGAGGGGAAGGGAAGGGGGAAAGAAAAAAAAAAAGAAAAAAAAGGAGGGGGAAGTTAAGTGTTACCATCTATCTAATATCACTATTTCAGAATATCTAAAAGGATAAATTAACTGATTTATTTCTTCTGGTGGGAAAATCTTGATGAATGTGGACCACTTTCGAAAATAAAATGTGTTATATCCCTTTCAGATGTTAGGGTTGTGTCCATCTGTTCAATAATGCATTGTTTTTTCATATAATTTTTAATCTCTAGAATACTGGGTGTCATATAGCCTCGCCAGTTCTTGAAAATTACATTTCTTGTTGCCAGAATTGTTACATTTCTAGCCATCATGTGTTCAGGGGCCAAGGAAGACTCCTTAAGGAAGACAACCTCTGCCAAGGAGACAGAGATAGAATGTATCTTCAATACTTTCTTAAGCCAAAATGCTACTTTCCGCCATAATTTCTTAAAAAAAGGCTATATCAGCATAGAGCCTGCCACCAGGTAGTTCCTGTTGCCCACCAGCCATGGTTCTCTTCTCAGAGGTGTTGGGTTGCCACCAGTGCGCTGTCTATGATAGGAAGGTGTGCTGTGCGCTGGGTGCACTCCATAGGTCTGAAGTGAAGTGCACACTCTGCCCAGCAGCCTTTGACATCTCTTCCTTGACCACTGCCATGGACAGGGATAGTACAGTGAAGGTATCAACTTCCTGCTAATTGTTGTTTAAGATGGCACATGGTATAGTGGGTTAAGGGTATCTACCTTCTGCTTAATTGGCTCTCCTTCAATCATTTTAAAAGTAGTCCCTCCTATAGCAATAAATTGTCCTAAAAGCCATGTTAACTTATTGGACTGCTGCTTGGACACCCCCCTTGTAGGAAACCACCAAACTGCTCAAAGGTGGCCTGCAGCTGCTGATGACAACTGCCCTGACCTGCCATCCTCTGTGTCCTTGCTCTTGTGAGGAAAGGCATTGTTAAAGATTGTCCTTTGTCCTGGCTGGTGGTATTGCTAGTAATAGAGTTTGATGCCCATCTTGACGTGCTGCAGCATTCTGTGGCAGTGGTGCTTCTACTCTCCTACTCCTATTGACCAAGAAGAATAGCGTTATGGTGTGAGTTTAAGTGGTGATTCATCCCTGTGCTTGTAAGATGTCCCAAAACTTTGCCATGGCTAATATCTTTGCCACAATGTTTACACCTAGCAAATATTACATCTGGCTTGTCATAATCAAATTCCTCTAATGGAAGGTAAAAGCAACATCCTTACATATTTGAGCAAAGGTGGGAGTGAGACTGGCATCTAACACTCGCTTAGAATGTGGCATCAACATTAGGCTAACTCCTCTTTCACGGGCCTACTGCTAATGCTGGTAATAGACATTTTCGCCTCAAGGCTGACAACGGCCCTAATTACCTCTTTTCCATGGGCAGTGAAAGCTATGGACAATACTGAAGTATCCTAACCAAATCGGGGGTGAGGATACTGACCCCACACCTTCTTATGCTTTCTTTGTACTACAACCAAGTTAGGTTGTATTATTCCCCGAACCCACTACACTTCTACCCGTTCCCATCTCACTAACTACATATTATTCTTCGCTCAGGTATAACATTAGTGCTCCAATCCTATAACAACTAACAGACACTAGGCATTACCTGATACCTGGGTCTATTATCATAGATCCCTATCTCCCTTACCCACTAATCTCCCTATCCTCTAAAACCTTTGTTACTTGCCCTATAAACTCTCCTAACTTATCTGTTCCCCCAACCCCCCCTTTTTATCTTTTTCTTTCTTCCCTCTCCCCTTCTCCATACCCCTCCCACACTATAAAATGGAGACCCAACATGCCCATAACTTGGTAGTGATGACCATAAATGCAAAAGGCCTTAACACACCTAACATTTCATATGAGACGTCACTAGATTGAATTTTGATATAATATACATACAAGAAACACACTTTAAGAGAGGTAATGAACCAAAATGGCCCAACCCTAAATTCCCGACATCCTTCTTTACATCCTGTCCAACGAAAAAAAATGGACTAAGAATACTTATCAAACAATCTTCTTCCTTTACCTTAATACATGAGGAAAAAGACCCTGAAGGACGGTACGTAATAGTTGTGGGCACTCTTCTCAACAGACCGGTTACATTAGTAAATGTTTATTTTCCCAACCAACATCAAAACAAATTCATGACTACTATCACAAACAAAATCTTAGCAGTACAAAAGGGAGCGCTGATTCTCAGTAGAGATTTTAACCTCCCCCTAGACCCCCAACTGGACACCTTACAGAGGACTAGCATCCACCTCAAAAAAAATTATTAAACAATGTAATGCCAGGCTAGAAGAATGGTACATGACACATGGCGAATTGCCTATCTGACATGATGAGACTACACTTTTTTTTCTCATCCCCATGACTTATATACTAGAATTGATTACTGACCAATCCACTCTAGCTCTTGTCACACACATAAATACTCCCCATGATATGGTCTGACCATGCCCCTGTATTGTGTAAGCTGAATTAGCCTTCCATACCAGACTTCCCCCTTCATATGGAGGTTTGATGACTTCATGCTCGACAATCACATGACTAGAGCAAAAATCAAGCCCACACTTATTGACTATTTCACCCTTAGCGACATAGACGAAACTCTAAAACACACAATATGGGAGGCCCATAAGTGCGTATTACGAGGTGAACTTATTAAGCAAAAATTTTATTTGGCCAAACAAACAAGGGTCAAATACACGTCCCTGCTACCTAAAATGCATGATTTAGTAGTCAAGCACAAAAAAACACCCTCTGATGGATCAATTAGCTTAGAACTCAAACAGACGAGAATGGAAATACAAGACTTACACTTAATAGAACATCAAAAAATAGCCCTAAAAATACAACAGAAAAGTTATGAATTTGGAGACAAACGAGGGAAACTATTAGCGAGAACTTTAAGGAAACTACTGAAAACTCACATCCACTCCATTACCAATCAACATAATCTCACATGTTCAGACAGTCCAGCCATAGCAGAAGTTCTACGAACCTACTACCATGACCTATATAACTTAAAGAACTCAAAACATCCGTTACAAGACTGTTACAAACAACCGACCTCCTCAGATATTGACTCCTATTTATACACTATTGCACTCCCTTCGCTGTTGCAGGAGGATATTGAGGAGCTGGAAGCCCCTATATCAGTAGAGGAAGTCCTACATACTATAGAGAACATACCATCAGGTAAAAGCCCTGGCCCAGATGGCTTTAGTGCCAAATATTATAAACTATTTAAGACTATCTTATCCCCACACTTAGAGGCCTATTTAACAAAGGTCTGTCAGACCTGATCCGACAGTGCGGAACAGGTCCGACAGACTTTGCTGAATGTGGAGAGCAATACGCTCTCCGTATTCAGCATTGCACCAGCAGCTCTTGTGAGCTGCTGGTGCAAGGCACCCCCTGCAGATTTGCGGCCAAACGGCCACCAGCAGGGGGGTGTCAATCAACCCGATCGTACTCGATCGGGTTGAATTGTGGTAATCTCTTTCCGCCTCCTTAGAGCAGGTGGACATGTTATGGAGCAGCGGTCTGGAGACTGCTGCTCCATAACTTGTGTTTCTGGTGAGTCTGAAGGCTCGCCAGAAACACTGGGCGTCAAGCTCCATACGGAGCTTGATAGATATGCCTCTTAGCCTCTTTGTTTAACACATTAGAGGAGTCACAGGGTTTCCCCTCCTCTATGCTAACAGCCCACATCACCACTATCCCAAAACCTGGAAAGCCAGCAAACCACCCCAAAAACTTCAGACCATTTTCACTTCTCAACGTCGACATAAAGATCTTTGCCAAAATCCTCTCTACAAGATTAAGTAATAATCCCCAGGCCAGGCCGGATTTGTTCCTGGTCGTGAGGCCAGGGACAATACCATAAAAGCAACCCTCCTTGTGAACTACACACAATGCAATAAAATCCCGATGATGCTAGTCTACACAGATGCAGAAAAAGCCTTTGACAGGGTCAGCTGGAATTTTTTAAAGACTGTCCTGTTGAAAATGAAATTTTATACTACACCTTCAGCACAGATCTAAACAAACAACATTTTATCAAACCCTTTTAGCATAACTAACGGTACCCGACAAGGTTGCCTGCTATCGCTGCTATTGTTCGCTCTCACAATAGAAGTTCTGGCACAGAAAATTAGAGATAATGGAAGGATTGCGGGAATCAAAACGGGAGCAGGAACATAAGTTGTCCCTCTATGCAGACAACATATTGCTATCCATCACAATCCCACTAACATCACTCCTGGAAGTCCTATGGGAATTCGAAGAGTATGGTAGTCTGTCAAATTTCCATCTAAATCAAACTAATTCAGAAATCCTGAACATAAACCTTCCTCAAACAGACTTATGCCCACTCTCTAGCATGTGCCTGTTGCATATTTAAACTTGCACACTTAAGTATTTAGGTGTAAACCTTACCCCAACAACAGACACACTTTTTGAGGCTAATTACACAAACCTACTCGCCATGGTCACTAGGGGTCTCTATTCATGGAGAAACAAACCGGTCTCCTGGCTTGGGAGAGTCAGAATAATTAAAATTAATATTCTTCCTTGTGTCCTGTATTATCTACAGACCCTCCCTATCCCACTTCCCATGCACTACTTACAACGATTATAGGGAGTAATAAAGGAGTTCATTTGGAAAGGAGTAGAACTGCATATTGCAAAACATACACTTTACCAATCAAAAGAAAGAGGAGGACTGGGAGTCCTTAATCTTTTAATATATAGAAAAGTCATTAACCTCCAACACCAAGTGGAATGGTGCAATAACTCACATGACAAGACCTGGGTTCAGATAGGTAAAACAATCCTTGAAACACAAAATCTAGGCTCTCTAGGCTGAACTTCAACTAAAACCAGACCCAAACTGATAAACAATTACTTATTCCTATGGGAATTCTTCACACAATTTGATAAATCCCTAGTGGATTATCCCTACATATCCTCAAACTCATCCCCACTTACTCCTTATATAGATAACCCAGACATATCATTTACAAACACCCATCACATTACTTTAGATAAGACATAAATGTCCCAAGTGACTTTCCAAAGAATTATCTTTGTTTAACACATTAGAGGAGTCACAGGGTTTCCCCTCCTCTATGCTAACAGCCCACATCACCACTATCCCAAAACCTGGAAAGCCAGCAAACCGCCCCAAAAACTTCCGACCAATTTCACTTCTCAACGTCGACATAAAGATCTTTGCTAAAATCCTCTCTGCTAGATTAAAAAATAATCCCCAGACCAGGCTGGATTTGTTCATGGCCTTGAGGCCAGGGACAATTCCATAAAGGCCACCCTCCTTAGTAAAACCGCGTATTGCAAAACATACACTTTACCCATCAAAAGAAAGAGGAGTGAGGGGCGGAGCCAACTATCTAAGATGTCGGACGCACATTGCAAGAGCTCAGGCTCTTAACTCAAATATTGGGGGTAAAAACATAGTCTAATTTATGATATAGCTATTATGCTAAAGATCCCTACATGATCTCAATATAAAGTACCTTACTAAAGCAGGTTTGGGTATTTATGAACAGTATTTAATATTTTATACCCCATAATGCAGCCAAGCGGACATGGGCTACAGATGCAGTTAACGGAAGATCAGAGATAGCCATTACAAGGCTTTCAGCCCATAATACCTTCATGGCGGACAAGCACTTACACCCAACCTACTGAATTGGGATATTGAGGCAGCCCTAGGAGCCATACCGGCTGAGGTTTTGTCTTCTTCGATTGGAAAAATGGCGGCCATTCAGGACTGGGAGTCCATCGCTTTGTGTTTTTATAGAGGCCTCCTTCTGGCTTCCAGAAACACACCTGACTAGGACTTTTGCTGAGCCCACTAGCGGTATACCCGCTACCCAGCCTGACCAAGTGAGGATAAAACGAAGTGAGGGAGATCATATACTGGACACCACCGCTACCATGCATACAGCTGATCCGGAAATAATACCTTATGCCGCAGAGTGGAAACAACAAAACCGGGCACAGAGATGGAAGCCGGGAGAAAAGCCGAGAACTTGCTTCTTTCTTGTCTTTCCGACGCCCGGGTTACCTGATTGCGGCTGCGACCCCGGAACGACATCAGAGCTCAACTCACAGAGCGACGTGGGACTGTTTTACATGGGTGACCCGGAGAGGGCCTTGGGAGTGCCTCAGAGTTCTAGCAGTGAAGGAACATCTTGTCCCCTGACCGCACAGTTAGTGCAGCTAACTCATAGAACATGTTCAGCCCTATGGTACTACAGCCACATATGGAGCCTGGCTGTGGCGATTTTCCCGGAGGTATCATTACATTGGTGGTTAGAAGATGAGGGGCTTCTGGGACGATATGAATATTACCGTACCGGGGTTGGTTGACTGCTTCTAACATATCGAGCCTTGCTTTCACACTATGTTGGCAGAAAGGTTCACAAATTGAACTGCTGATTTCAGCTTTCATTCCAATACTTTGAACAGCATGAAGGCTATTTGCTGGATACAAAAGGAGTTCTTTCACGTTGATGGTGTACTAATGCTTTAATTCTATAATTCTTTTTCATGGGCACTAACTAGTTAATATTGGGTGGCGTGTATAGTTGCTTATAGACGTTGGTTACCTTAACAGTGACTAAGGCACACATTGAGACAGATGGGATTCTCCTATTGTTACGACTCAAACTAATATGCATGTAACTTATACCCACATATACTGCACTTATTATATGTTTAAAATTAGTTTTTAGATTAATGAGGGGATGTCTCTTATTGCTGTACATTGTGTTTATGGCGGCGCAAGGGCTGGACAACTACACAGAGCTTATACAATAGCTAAATAATGGTTTGCAGCGTTGTAGTATGGTTCTGTTGATTGTGACTTAGTTTAAGGGTGGGCTCTGATGTCGGTCACTTGTACTTCCCCTTCACTTCTCTCATTGTCTGTCCAATGAGGCTGTTCGCAAAACTAAAATATTTTATGAGTAGTACTGATTGTTTTTCAGAGCTCTTACAACATTGCTAGCAATAGATTTGTCACTGTTATTTTGCTCTGTTCTCACAAAGTTATATGCTTTTATATCTCATACCACTATAGAGTAATTATTATTCAAGTTACTGCACTGCTATTACGGGGGTTTACATTTTCTCTACCCCTGTTATGCTGCTAGCTGGTTCAATAATCTTTAGCTACTAATGCTCTCAGAGGTTCTCCAGTGTGTGATGGTCACCCTAGCTGTCCCTTCTGGACTACTGTATGATGTGTTGTCCTGTCGGCGGCCGAGACAGGGCAGGGCACTCTGTTCATCTCAACATTGTATAGAGGTGGGAGCACATTTTATCCTCAATATTTTTCCCTCTGTAGAGCTATTATCATACTACTACATACAGTTGTTTGGTCATGTATTTACATTATGCAAGGACAGCATTCTTACGGTTAGTGAGCAGTGACCTATCAACAGAAGATTACATCCTGATTTATCTTACAGTTAACGAACCACAAGAGCCCTTCTATTAGTTCTCTAGGCTGTACAGTCTCATACTCTTTCAGCTATTGCTGGAGAACCCCTTTACCTCAAGTTGTGTTACCCAGCTTGTTCTTAAACATATATATATATACACACTTTATATCGGTACTATAAGACATACTTATCTATACAAAATTACATACTGAGATCTATGTATCCGCCACATACAGTTGCCCTTTATTTATGGGGCTATCCGGACTGCTCCTCATATATCTCGAGTGGGTGAAACTTCATCGATCTGTACCCAAGATTGAGAGGATTACTTTAATAGATGAGCTGATAGATTATAAACCCTAGACCCCCCATTTCATGCCTCTAATACCTAATAGTGAATAATGTTGTCAAGTATATTTATCTAAGGTTCTTATAATGTGGCTATGTGTCTTGTTTTTGTCCTAGCTACTCCCTTTGTATTTAATTTCTCTGCTAATACATATAGTTTGAGGCCAGTCACCCTGCTCTAGGCTACATAACTCTAGTTATCGCTAATATTTTAAAATCTTTCTGCTGCTTGGTATCTATGCAATGTTCCCGGTGTGCTGCCTGGGTATAGGGCCCATGCTTTGGTAGCATAACCTGGTACTGAACAGATGTCATTTAAGAGTTGGATTGCAGTGCTTTACATATGTACATTTTTCAGAGTCAAAGGTATGAGTAAATATTTTTGTTAAGCATTATGGATAGTCCTCAACTGCTGATAGCTGTGTATTTATTAGCTATGGTACATTTGCTTGCTGTGACCCTCCTTCCCTCACAGTCCCATTAGGCTAGGTTTATACTACAAACTAGTTGGCTCCAATTCCCCCCCCTAAGGGTTTTCCCTTAGTATTTGTTTGCATTCATTGCGTCTAACTATAGGAACCCAACTAACCTCCCCACTACTCACTCACCCACTCATTCATTCATTCATTCATTCATTCGACCATTCACTCGTACATCCACCTATTCACCCATTTAATCACCTATTCATGTATGCTGGGGCTCTTTACTGTTATTGCCTATATATCATATTTTAGCAACTTGAGGCCCAGATAATCTCTTTCCCCACCTACTAATTCACTCGCTCATATCTTCATATACCCATTCATCTATCCATTCCTTCATTTACTCATTTCATTACCTTCATTTATATACTCACCCATTTCCTCACCTAAACATGCTTCCCCTCATTCATTCATCCATTACCTCAATCACACACCCATATACGTTATGTTCTTTTAATGTCGATGTTTGCATACTATATTTTAACAAATCGGAGTACCATCTGTTTTTCCTCTGTCTACTCATTCATTCATCCAGTTACTCATATACCCATTCATTCACTCACTCATATATCTACTCATCTATTTACTCAGTAACTAAATCACTTCTTTAGTTAAAAATTGAAGTTTTGATTCAATTTTCAATAGACCATTGTTCACTAAATATTGCTATAGATCTCTGGTAAGTTGTGTACTAGTGACTTCTAGTGCGGTTTATCCTCGTATATACCGCAAAATTAATCATAGTTCTTTAAAATCTGCAAAAAATGTATATATGTAATAAAAATGTTGGGTTTTCTTGTTTCTCTTTCAAAGCTCATTCTCTCTATATATCTTGGTATACATGTTATATTATGCTTAAATGTTATTTAATTACTGAAGAAACATTGTAAAACAAAAAAAGAAAATATTATGAGGTCTACTTTTGACTTGGGACTCTAAATATGACATAATACGGACTACTATTATTCCGAAAGTGGAAACTACTGTATGATATGCTATATTTAAGTTCATTATGTGATGTTATATTTCTCATGTTTGTATGTCATATCAATATAAACCTCAATAAAAATTATTTAAAAAAAAAAAAAAAGAAAGAAAGAGGAGGACTGGGAGTCCCTAATCTTTAAATATATAGAAAAATCATTAACCTCCAACACCAAGTGGAATTGTGCAATAACTCACACAGGGTCGGCTCTAAGGGGGGGCATTGGGGGGCAATGCCCACCCAAATGGTATGCTATGCCCCCCAGGGCAAAAAAAAAAGTGATTTAAATATTTTTTTTTCCTGAGATATGACAAATGTAACCCCTGCACTGCCATAAATCTGGTAAATGTAACTGCTGCGGCACTGCCATACATCTTATAAATGTAACCCCTATACTCCTTGAGATATGACACATGTAACCGCTGCACTTCCAGAAATATAAACAAATCTAACTCCTGCACAGCCAGAGATCTGATAAATGTAACCCCTGGACTGCCACAGTAGGTCTGCTCTTATTTTGACTCTCATACAGAGGGATGCCACTAGAAATTTTGGGGCCCCTGACTTAACCATTGATCAGCCCCTCCTGACATGTGCAATTTTTGACCAAATGACTAAAACTATATGCACTTTATTCTTAAGTGTCTATTTAAACTTGGAAATGTTATAAAGGTAGTAACATACACACACACAGACACACTCATACACTGAAACACACACACACTCACACATAAGGATTCACATATAGACACTCTAGCAGACACGCAAAGAAACACACTTAGACACAGACACCCAAACAGACACTCAGCACTTGTTTACATTGACCTGACAAGTAATGAGGTAAAGTACAGTTTTGTAAAAAAAGGAGATTTAGAAAACAAAATATGGAGTTCTGATTATCTTTTTGTAAAGGAAGATGCCAACTAAATGACAACAGCATGCAGTGGCTGAAAGGAAGGGCCCTGAACTGCCTGAACAATAATTTAAAGGTTAAATGGTGGATTGGTGACTTCCGGAAAGGTCTTGTTAGTCTCAAAGTCTGTAGAAAGATGTGAATAATCAGTAGTAAAGTCACAATGTCTTAAAAAGGAACAGACAATGAACACACACAAACTTGCACATACACCCAAGGAAACACAGACAGAGACAGCCTCAGAAAACACTCAAAGACATACATACACACACAAAGAGACACCCACAGAAAACACAGAAAGACATACACAAACACACACACAGAGACAACCGCATAAAACACAGAAAGACATACATACACACACCCTCACAGAGACATCCACAGAAAACACAGACATACACACCCACCCTTGCAGAGGCATCCAGAGAAAATACACAAAGACAAACATACACACCCATAGAAAAATCTCAAAGATATATGCACACACGGTCATACATGCTTTTTAAATGCGTGCCCCCTCATGAAAAAAAAATGCCCCCCCATTTCATTAATTTTGGAGCCGACCCTGAACTCACATGACAAGACATGGGTTCAGATAGGTAAAACAATCCATGAAACACAAAATCTAGGCTCTCTAGGCTGAACTTCAACTAAAACCAGACCCAAACTGATAAACAATTACTTATTCCTACGGGAATTCTTCACACAATTTGATAAAACCCTAGTGGATTATCCCTACATATCCTCAAACCCATCCCCACTTACTCCTTATATAGATAACCCAGACATATCATTTACAAACACCCATCACATGACTTTAGATAAGACACAAATGTCCCAAGTGACTTGCCGGAAAGCTTAACTAGACCATTAACTCTATTAGAATCACTCTGTTTTCTGCCCCATACACCAAAACATCTGATCTCCATCACATATTGCTTGATATTATCACACAAAGAGACACCTTTACCTAACTACATTAAAAAATGGAATTGTAAGCTTACACCTCCTCCTAATAAAAAGGACTGGCACAAAATATTTCGCAATCATACAAAAGCCTCGGGCATCTACTTATCAAGCCGTCAACTTACTTGCATTCGACGGCACCTATACGCTCACCTAAGATCGCCTAACATCGCGGCTGCGCACCAAATACGGGGTGATGAGCAGTGGACTGTTGTTAACTAACAGTCATCGATCTCGCTGCTCTTCGGCTTTTTCCCAGCTTTACTGGTACCCTGTTACTAAACACCCACACTATACTATACTGTTTACCCCCTATACCACCACTCCCGGAGCCCACCGCAACTCTAATAAATGTATTAACCCCTAAACCGCCGCTCATGGACCCCGCCGCAACTAAATAAAGTGTTTAACCCCTAAACCACCGCTCATGGAGCCCACCGCCACCTACATTATACTTATTAACCCCTATGTTACGGTACCAACAGGATACCAAGGGTTAATACCAGGGAACAACGTCCTGCATAGGGAATCAGCAATTCACAAACCAGCCAGTTTTCAGGTTTAAACAGAATGACTACTTTATTTGAAGGCAGCACACAGATTTATACACCCTGGCTTCAGGTTACAAAGGGCATTGGTTTAACAGTAAAGCAAACATATGAACAATGCATCAAACCTCTAACAATTGTCTATTCACAGGTAAAACAGATTAACATATTAAGTTAATTAACTAGGGAAGAACGTTTACTCAGACAATCTGATGTTGGGCAGTCTAGTTAACATAATCACACAAGGACACAATCAGTTTACCCAGACAGACTCCTGAGACACAATCAGATCTGAAACATACATAGAATACATCTTATTAGAGAATATAGGAACAGTTCTTATTAGCTATAAAGTCTTTTATGCCCACTTGGCTTATAGAGTCACAATTGCTCCCACAAGGGGCACTCACACCCTGTACCCATCCTGTATTTATGGATACAGGGTGGCATAGCCATAAGACAGAGTTATGAAAGTACATGGGGTGTCCAGCATATAAAATTCCATATTTCCATGCAGTCTCTGGGTATCCTTAAGCCCATGTACCTCCAGCCCAAAGAATGTTCCATAACAGGCCCTCCAATGTACAGTGGCGAGATTGGTTTTGTCACATCTCTCCCCTTTTCCAAACAGACTAACAGGGTATCTGACCTCCTGCCGGTCAGTGCCCTGGTTAGTCCAGCAACCCACCCATAAAACACAATTAGTAGTACAGCCCACCCACAATAAATGGTTACTACACCTGAGTACGGGGAAAACTTGTCCATGTCCAGGTGCCTCACCACAGCTGTGTGGGGGACTGGTACGCTGAATTGGTGGGTTGCGAGGTGGGCAGAGACCAGCTGTACTCTGCCCGGGTGCCAGCACTACCATGGAAGTAGCCTGGTGGGAGCCTGGTTGCTGGAGGGGGAGACCAACTGTCTCCCCTTTGGATACATAGCTGTGCTGCTGGAGGGGGAGACCAATCGTCTCCCCTTTGGCTAAACAGCCGTGTTGCTGGGGGACAGGACCAACTGTCCCTACCCCTTGTAACGCAGCCTGCCGCTGGGGAATGGAGTCTGGGCTCCCAATTCCCTGTATATTCCTCTGCTGCTGGAGGACAGGACCATCAAACTCCTCTCCCTCTGGTTTGTCATGCTCGGCTGTCCAGGGTATATACTGTGCCATATACCACCAGAGCGCCTGGTAGGCATGTCAGTTTGCTGGGACAATCCATCTGTATTCCCGTTATGAGAGAGAATTCCTGTCCATACAAACAAGGGTTCAAATTCCTCAGTGCCCAGACCAGGGCCAAACAGTCCTTCAAAATCCCATCAGCTTCTTTACGAGTTTTCTGTACCTGCTCTTTATAGGTATCCACAATCCCTTCATACTGACATAGGGTGCCCTTGAGTTGCTGCACCTCACTATGAGCCAGCGTCAGCTTCTCCTCAAGTGTCGCTTTAAGGTTTCATGTCCCACTCTCAAGCTGGTGTTTTCTGCAGTCTGTCGGTGCAGCCTGTCTAGCAGAGATTCACGTTCTAAACGTGCTTTTTCCTCTGCGCTCCTCTTCTCCTTCATCAGCGCATTGTAACGGGACCTCCACATATCAATAGCGGATAGAGATTTACTGAGCTCAGCGTCCTGGGGCTTAGCAGCAGGTGGGTCAGTCTCTGCTGCACGGATCTGGGCACGGGTAGTCACAGAGTTAACATCAGCGGGACCCATAGGAGCGTAGGCAGAAACAAGGGGGGCCAAGTCATTTCCAAGAAGAACATCAGCAGGTAAGTCCTTCTTGACCCCCACATTCACAGGTCTAGCGCCCACTCCCCAATCCAAATGTACCCTGGCAACAGGTAGGCTGAGCACATCGCCCCCTGCTACCCTCACAGCCACAGTGTCTCCAGTGTACTGTTTCTCAGACACCAAGTTCTTTTGAAGCAAGGTCATGGTAGCACCAGTATCCCGTAGACCACTGACCTTCTTCCCATTCACTTTAACCAGTTGCCGGTTATTCCGGTGGGCAGCTTGCACAAGGTCTGCCTCATGTAGGATGCTCCAGCATTCTTGCGCCTCTACGTAGCGGGCCGCAGGCTGAGGATTACGTGGGATTCCGCCGGCGGGTCTTCTCCAGGACTGCGCTTGGTTCGCTGCGTTTAGGGGACACTCTGGTCTTTTGTGCCCTAGTTGCTTACATCTAAAGCACCGAATAGGTTGTGAGTAGCACCGCAGGGCTCTCTGAGGGTAGTTCGTGGCCGGAGGCCGTGTGGTATAGTGGTGCGCCGGGGTTTGGTAACTGGCAGCTGCTGGGGTGACTGGGGGTCTGTACTCCACTCTAGCAGGGGGCTTAGTGGTAGCAGTGTCCAGTTTGCGGGCATCCGTATACTCATCTGCCAAGCGAGCTGCTTCCTGCAGGGTGGAGGGTTTACGGTCCCGAACCCACTCTCGAACTCCTGCGGGTAATTTGTCGAAGCAATGTTCCAACAGGAATAGCTGCAGCACCTCTTCCCCAGATATGGCTTGGCACCCCGCTATCCAGTGAGCTGCTGTGCGGTGCACCTTACATGCCCACTCAAGGTAGGAATCTCCAGCTAATTTAACAGTGTCTCTGAACCGTCTCCGGTATGCCTCCGGTGTAACCTCATACCTGGAGAGCAGAGCCTCTTTTACAGTATTATAATCCCTGACTTCCTCATCTGGAATGGCCCGAAAAGCCTCTCTGGCCCGGCCGGATAATTTTCCAGATAATATCGTGACCCAGTCCTCTGCGGGTACCTTGTGTAGTGCACATTGCCTCTCAAAATCCGCAAGGTACCCATCAATCTCTCCTTCTGTTTCCAGGAAGTTTTTAAAAGCTGCAAAATTTACTTTTCTCTTTTCCATCTTAGTCAGTATTGTAATAATCCCCCTCTTCCTGAGGTTACTGGCTTGTGTAGTTGCTCTTCTGGGCGATAAGGTTCATTCCGTCGCTTGCCACCAATTGTTACGGTACCAACAGGATACCAAGGGTTAATACCAGGGAACAACGTCCTGCATAGGGAATCAGCAATTCACAAACCAGCCAGTTTTCAGGTTTAAACAGAATGACTACTTTATTTGAAGGCAGCACACAGATTTATACACCCTGGCTTCAGGTTACAAAGGGCATTGGTTTAACAGTAAAGCAAACATATGAACAATGCATCAAACCTCTAACAATTGTCTATTCACAGGTAAAACAGATTAACATATTAAGTTAATTAACTAGGGAAGAACGTTTACTCAGACAATCTGATGTTGGGCAGTCTAGTTAACATAATCACACAAGGACACAATCAGTTTACCCAGACAGACTCCTGAGACACAATCAGATCTGAAACATACATAGAATACATCTTATTAGAGAATATAGGAACAGTTCTTATTAGCTATAAAGTCTTTTATGCCCACTTGGCTTATAGAGTCACAATTGCTCCCACAAGGGGCACTCACACCCTGTACCCATCCTGTATTTATGGATACAGGGTGACATAGCCATAAGACAGAGTTATGAAAGTACATGGGGTGTCCAGCATATAAAATTCCATATTTCCATGCAGTCTCTGGGTATCCTTAAGCCCATGTACCTCCAGCCCAAAGAATGTTCCATAACAGGCCTTCCAATGTACAGTGGCGAGATTGGTTTTGTCACACCCTAATCTGCCGCCCCCTACACCGCCGCCACCTACATTATATTTATTAACCCCTAATCGGCCCCCCCTACACCGCCGCCACCTACATTATATTTCTCCAACATTGGTGTGTCCGGTCCACGGCGTCATCCTTACTTGTGGGATATTCTCTTCCCCAACAGGAAATGGCAAAGAGTCCCAGCAAAGCTGGTCACATGATCCCTCCTAGGCTCCGCCCACCCCAGTCATTCTCTTTGCCGTTGCACAGGCAACATCTCCACGGAGATGGTTAAGAGTTTTTTGGTGTTTAAATGTAGTTTTATTCTTCTATCAAGTGTTTGTTATTTTAAAATAGTGCTGGTATGTACTATTTACTCTGAAACAGAAAAGGATGAAGATTTCTGTTTGTAAGAGGAAGATGATTTTAGCAGACAGTAACTAAAATCGATTGCTGTTTCCACACAGGACTGTTGAGATGAAGTAACTTCAGTTGGGGGAAACAGTTAGCAGTCTTTTCTGCTTAAGGTATGACTAGCCATATTTCTAACAAGACCATGTAATGCTGGAAGGCTGTCATTTCCCCTCATGGGGACCGGTAAGCCATTTTCTTAGTTAAACATAAAAGAATAAAGGGCTTCAAAAAGGGCTTAAAAACTGGTAGACATTTTTCTGGGCTAAAACAATTGCTTTACTAGGCATATTATGCAGATTCTAACTAATTATTGGTATTATAATCTTGGGGAACGTTTAGAAAAACGGCAGGCACTGTGTTGGACACCTTTTTCAGATGGGGGCCTTTCTAGTTATAGACAGAGCCTCATTCTGGGACTGTATAGGGGTTAAATGTAAAAACGGCTCCGGTTCCGTTAATTTAAGGGTTAAAGCTCTGAAATTTGGTGTGCAATACTTTTAATGCTTTAAGACACTGTGGTGAAATTTTGGTGAATTTTGAACAATTCCTTCATACTTTTTCACATATTCAGTAATAAAGTGTTTTCAGTTTGAAATTTAAAGTGACAGTAACGGTTTTATTTTAAAACGTTTTTTGTGCTTTGTTGACAAGTTTAAGCCTGTTTAACATGTCTGTACCATCAGATAAGCTATGTTCTATATGTATGAAAGCCAATGTGTCTCCCCATTTAAATTTATGTGATAATTGTGCCATAGTGTCCAAACAAAGTAAGGACAGTAATGCAACAGATAATGATACTGCCCAAGATGATTCCTCAAATGAGGGGAGTAAACATGATACTACATCATCCCCTACTGTGTCTACACCAGTTATGCCCACACAGGAGGCCCCTAGTACATCTAGTGCGCCAATACTTATTACCATGCAACAATTAACGGCTGTAATGGATAACTCCATAGAAAATCTTTTATCCAAAATGCCTACTTATCAGAGAAAGCGCGATTGCTCTGTTTTAAACACTGAAGAGCAAGAGGACGCTGATGATAACTGTTCTGACATACCCTCACACCAATCTCAAGGGGCCATGAGGGAGGTTTTGTCTGATGGAGAAATTTCAGATTCAGGAAAAATTTCTCATCAAGCTGAACCTGATGTTGTGACATTTAAATTTAAATTAGAACATCTCTGCGCACTGCTTAAGGAGGTGTTATCTACTCTGGATGATTGTGACAATTTGGTCATTCCAGAGAAATTATGTAAGATGGACAAGTTCCTAGAGGTTCCGGTGCCCCCCGACGCTTTTCCTATACCCAAGCGGGTGGCGGACATAGTAAATAAAGAGTGGGAAAGGCCCGGCATACCTTTTGTTCCCCCCCCTATATTTAAGAAATTATTTCCTATAGTCGACCCCAGAAAGGACTTATGGCAGACAGTCCCCAAGGTCGAGGGGGCGGTTTCTACTCTAAACAAACGCACTACTATTCCTATCGAAGATAGTTGTGCTTTCAAAGATCCTATGGATAAGAAATTAGAGTGTTTGCTTAAAAAGATTTTTGTACAGCAAGGTTACCTTCTACAACCAATTTCATGCATTGTTCCTGTCACTACGGCAGCGTGTTTCTGGTTCGAGGAACTAGAAAAATCGCTCAGTAAAGAATCTTCGTATGAGGAGGTTATGGACAGAGTTCAAGCACTTAAATTGGCTAACTCTTTTGTTTTAGATGCCGCTTTGCAATTAGCTAGATTAGCGGCGAAAAATTCAGGCTTTGGCTAAAGTCTTGGTCAGCGGATGTGTCTTCCAAGACAAAATTGCTTAACATTCCTTTCAAAGGTAAAACATTATTTGGACCTGATTTGAAAGAGATTATTTCAGACATCACTGGGGAAAGGGCCACGCCCTCCCACAGGATAGGTCTTTTAAGGCTAATAATAAGCCTAATTTTCGTCCCTTTCGCAGAAACGGACCAGTCTCTAATTCTGTATCCTCTAAGCAAGAGGGTAATACTTCACAACCCAAACCAGCCTGGAAGCCTACCACTGCTACCAAAACAGCATGAAGGGATAGCCCCCGATCCGGGACCGGATCTAGTGGGGGGCAGACTTTCTCTCTTTGCTCAGGCTTGGGCAAGAGATGTTCAGGATCCTTGGGCGCTAGAAATAGTTTCTCAAGGTTATCTCCTGGAATTCAAGGAACTACCCCCAAGGGGAAGGTTCCACAGGTCTCAATTATCTTCAAACCAAATAAAGAGACAGGCATTCTTACATTGTGTAGAAGACCTGTTAAAGATGGGAGTGATACATCCAGTTCCAATAAGAGAACAAGGAATGGGATTTTATTCCAATCTGTTCATAGTTCCCAAAAAAGAGGGAACATTCAGACCAATTTTGGATCTAAAGATCCTAAACAAATTTCTCAGGGTACCATCGTTCAAAATGGAAACTATTCGAACGATCCTACCTACTATCCAGGAAAATCAATTTATGACTACCGTGGATTTAAAGGATGCGTACCTACATATTCCTATCCACAAGGAACATCATCAGTTCCTAAGGTTCGCTTTTCTGGACAAGCATTACCAGTTTGTGGCACTTCCTTTTGGATTAGCCACTGTTCCAAGGATTTTCACAAAGGTACTAGGGTCCCTTCTAGTGGTTCTAAGACCAAGGGGCATTGCAGTAGTACCTTACTTGGACGACATCCTGATTCAAGCGTCGTCCCTGTCAAAAGCAAAGGCTCATACGGACATCGTCCTAGCCTTTCTCAGATCTCACGGATGGAAGGTGAACAAAGAAAAAAGTTCTCTGTCCCCGTCAACAAGAGTTCCCTTCTTGGGAACAATAATAGATTCCTTAGAAATGAGGATTTTTCTGACAGAGGTCAGAAAATCAAAACTTCTAAGCTCTTGTCAAGTACTTCATTCTGTTCCTCGTCCTTCCATAGCGCAGTGCATGGAAGTAATAGGATTGATGGTTGCAACAATGGACATAGTTCCTTTTGCACGAATTCATCTAAGACCATTACAACTGTGCATGCTCAGACAGTGGAATGGGGATTATACAGACTTGTCTCCGACGATTCAAGTAGATCAAAAGACCAGAGATTCACTCCGTTGGTGGCTGACCCTGGACAATCTGTCACAGGGAATGAGCTTCCGCAGACCAGAGTGGGTCATTGTCACGACCGACGCCAGCCTAGTGGGCTGGGGCGCGGTCTGGCAATCCCTGAAAGCTCAGGGTCTATGGTCTCGGGAAGAGTCTCTTCTCCCGATAAACATTCTGGAACTGAGAGCGATATTCAATGCTCTCAGAGCTTGGCCTCAACTAGCAAAGGCCAAATTCATAAGGTTTCAGTCAGACAACATGATGACCGTTGCATATATCAATCATCAGGGGGGAACAAGGACTTCCCTGGCGATAAAAGAAGTGACCAAGATAATTCAATGGGCAGAGGATCACTCCTGCCACTTGTCTGCGATCTACATCCCAGGAGTGGAAAATTGGGAAGCGGATTTTCTGAGTCGTCAGACATTCCATCCGGGGGAGTGGGAACTCCATCCGGAAATCTTTGCCCAAATAACTCAATTATGGGGCATTCCAGACATGGATCTGATGGCGTCTCGTCAGAACTTCAAGGTTCCTTGCTACGGGTCCAGATCCAGGGATCCCAAGGCGACCCTAGTAGATGCACTAGTAGCACCTTGGACCTTCAACTTAGCTTATGTATTCCCACCGTTTCCTCTCATCCCCAGGCTGGTAGCCAGGATCAATCAGGAGAGGGCCTCGGTGATCTTGATAGCTCCTGCGTGGCCACGCAGGACTTGGTATGCAGACCTGGTGAATATGTCATCGGCTCCACCATGGAAGCTACCTTTGAGACAGGACCTTCTTGTTCAGGGTCCATTCGAACATCCAAATCTGGTTTCCCTCCAATTGACGGCTTGGAGATTGAACGCTTGATTTTATCAAAGCGTGGGTTTTCAGATTCTGTAATAGATACTCTGATTCAGGCTAGAAAGCCTGTAACTAGAAACATTTACCATAAAATATGGAAAAAATATATCTGTTGGTGTGAATCTAAAGGATTCCCATGGAACAAGATAAAAATTCCTAAGATTCTATCCTTTCTACAAGAAGGTTTGGAGAAAGGATTATCTGCAAGTTCTCTGAAGGGACAGATCTCTGCTTTATCTGTTTTACTTCACAAAAGACTGGCAGCTGTGCCAGATGTTCAAGCATTTGTTCAGGCTCTGGTTAGGATCAAGCCTGTTTACAGACCTTTGACTCCTCCCTGGAGTCTAAATCTAGTTCTTTCAGTTCTTCAAGGGGTTCCGTTTGAACCCTTACATTCCGTAGATATTAAGTTATTATCTTGGAAAGTTTTGTTTTTGGTTGTAATTTCTTCTGCTAGAAGAGTTTCAGAGTTATCTGCTCTGCAGTGTTCTCCGCCCTATCTGGTGTTCCATGCAGATAAGGTGGTTTTGCGTACTAAGCCTGGTTTTCTTCCGAAAGTTGTTTCCAACAAAAATATTAACCAGGAGATAGTTGCACCTTCTTTGTGTCCGAATCCAGTTTCAAAGAAGGAACGTTTGTTACACAATTTGGACGTAGTCCATGCTCTAAAATTCTATTTAGAGGCTACTAAAGATTTCAGACAAACATCTTCCTTGTTTGTTGTTTATTCTGGTAAAAGGAGAGGTCAAAAAGCGACTTCTACCTCTCTTTCCTTTTGGCTTAAAAGCATTATCCGATTGGCTTATGAGACTGCCGGATGGCAGCCTCCTGAAAGAATCACAGCTCACTCCACTAGGGCTGTGGCTTCCACATGGGCCTTCAAGAACGAGGCTTCTGTTGACCAGATATGTAAGGCAGCGACTTGGTCTTCACTGCACACTTTTGCCAAATTTTACAAATTTGATACTTTTGCTTCTTCGGAGGCTATTTTTGGGAGAAAGGTTTTGCAAGCCGTGGTGCCTTCCATTTAGGTGACCTGATTTGCTCCCTCCCTTCATCCGTGTCCTAAAGCTTTGGTATTGGTTCCCACAAGTAAGGATGTCGCCGTGGACCGGACACACCAATGTTGGAGAAAACAGAATTTATGCTTACCTGATAAATTACTTTCTCCAACGGTGTGTCCGGTCCACGGCCCGCCCTGGTTTTTTAATCAGGTCTGAGGAATTATTTTCTCTAACTACAGTCACCACGGTATCATATGGTTTCTCCTATATATATTTCCTCCTGTCCGTCGGTCGAATGACTGGGGTGGGCGGAGCCTAGGAGGGATCATGTGACCAGCTTTGCTGGGACTCTTTGCCATTTCCTGTTGGGGAAGAGAATATCCCACAAGTAAGGATGACGCCGTGGACCGGACACACCGTTGGAGAAAGTAATTTATCAGGTAAGCATAAATTCTGTTTTATTAACCCCTAATCTGCCCCCCTACACCGCCACCATCTACATTATATTTATTAACCCCTAATCTGCCCCCCCTACACCGCCGCCACTATATTAAATTTATTAACCCCTAAACCTAAGTCTAACCCTAACCCTAACACCCACTAACAAATATAATTTAAATAAATCTAAGTAAATATTCCTATAAATAAATAAATTATTCCTATTTAAAACTAAATATTTACCTATAAAATAAACCCTAAGCTAGTTACAATGTAACTATTAATGTAGGTGGCAGCGGTGTCAGGGGCGGCAGATTAGGGGTTAATAAGTATAATGTAGGTGGCGGCCATGTGCGGGGGCAGATTAGGGGTGTTTAGACTTGGGGTACATGTTAGAGTGTTAACGTTACCATAGGAATCAATGGGATATCGGGCAGCAGCGAACATGAGCTTTCGTGGCTTTCAGACTCCCATTGATTTCTATGGCATCCGCTGCCTCCAGGGCGGCGGATTGAAAACCAGGTACGCTTGGCCGGAATAGTGACGATCGTACCTGGTAGAAATTTGATAACTAGCAAAAGTAGTCAGATTGTGCCGAATTTGCATTCGGAACATCTGTAATGACGTAAGCATCGATCTGTGATCTGTGTCCGGCGGATCGTATGTTACATCACAAAATTCTACTTTTGCCAATCTGTAGGGTTTGATAACTAAGGGGAATCAGGCTCACCACAAATACGCTGTGGAATTCCAGTGTATTTGCGGTTGACGGCTTGATAAGTAGATGCCTCGGTCTCAGCAAGAGTCCTTGAGTCCAAGTACAAATATCTCTCTACATGGTATCTCACACCAGATAAAATATACAAACAGACAGGTGGGAAATGTTGGTGAGGTTGTGGAGAACAGGGTACATTCCTCCACATTTGGTGGGACTGTAAGCTCATTAAACCATTCTGGCAATCCTAGATACAATGGAAACCAAACTAAACATCACCCTTAATAGAGCGCCTGGCCTCCTGCTTTTCCATGGCCTCCCCAAACTAACAGATAAACCTAGAAAACATCTACTCTTCCTAATGCTCAACAGCGCTAAGTCCCTTATCCCTAAAAAATGGAAAACTATCAGTATCCCCATGTTAAATGACTGGACAATCCAAACTGACAGGTACCTACAACTAGAAAGATTTTGATACATGATGGAAGATAAAATAGAAATCCATGAATATATATTAGAAATTTGGAAAACCTCCAGTGACTGACCCGGGCGCAGGCACATAGGAGAATAAACCCAACAGGCTCTCACTGCCATAATGATATCAACCTACATCCCCTTTCCCTTCTTTCCCCCCTCTCCCCCTTTTTTTCCCTCTTCCATGCTCTCTACACTCTTTTTCTATCTTTCCCCTCTTTCGACTACCACTACTGTAACATACTTTTTCCATGCGCTCATAGACTAGTGCATGTCAAGATACAAGACTATCATCTGAAGTGCACTTGTACACCTAAAAGAATTTATGTTAATAAGTTATTGCTTTTAAGTTAATGTTTTGAAGTTTATTTACTAACTTATAAATTGGTTCTACTCATGGAATGGACTATGTTTAAAGGATCTAAAGTCACACATTATTGGTCCAGGGACTCTATTATGATAAAGGAACCCTATCAGTAGGTGGAATGAACAAAAGTACCTGGATGGAACATATTTTGACCAAAATGAGAACAATCTGTATGGGATTCTTGTATTGTATAATTATCGTTTACTCTTATCCATGTATTGTTCAATGATAGCATCATAAAGCATTTGAAAACTAAAAAAAAAAAAAAAGTTTTAAACAAAAAATGTTTTTTTTTTAACTCATTCAAATAAGTTAAGGAATATATAAGTAATAAACTATAGTAACCAACTACTATACTATATTTTAGTCCCATAAGTAAACTTTTTAAAATAGTATAACTAGTACTAGTATATAAAAAAAACAGACTCAGTAAACAACTGGTTAATACATATTAAAAATAAAATAACACATATATATTAAGTACAAACCTAGCAGCCACTTAGCTATGCAACAAAGTGGCTAATAAATTATAAAAATGAAAACTAATAACTTTTTTTTAATTTTTTAACCAAACAACTTGTTTTTTAACTCAGACAAATAAGTTAAGTAATATATAAGTACTAAACTATGACCTAGAATTGGAGTTTGGCGTTAGCCGTGAAAACCAGCGTTAGAGGCTCCTAACACTGGTTTTAGGCTACCGCCGGTATTTGGAGTCACTCAAAATAGGGTCTAACGCTCACTTTTCACCCGCGACTTTTCCATACCGCAGATCCCCTTATGTCAATTGCGTATCCTATCTTTTCAATGGGATCTTTCTAACTCCGGTATTTAGAGTCGTTTCTGAAGTGAGCGTTAGACATCTAACGACAAAACTCCAGCCGCAGGAAAAAAGTCAGTAGTTAAGAGCTTTCTGGGCTAACGGCGGTTTATAAAGCTCTTAACTACTGTACTCTAAAGTACACTAACACCCATAAACTACCTATGTACCCCTAAACCGAGATCCCCCCACATCGCCGACACTCGAATAATTTTTTTAACCCCTAATCTTCCGACCGCCACCTACGTTATCCTTATGTACCCCTAATCTGCTGCCCCTAACACCGCCGACCCCTGTATTATATTTATTAACCCCTAACCTGCCCCCCACAACGTCGCCTCCACCTACCTACACTTATTAACCCCTAATCAGCCGACCGCAAAGCGCCGCCACCTACGTTATCCTTATGTACCCCTAATCTGCTGCCCCTAACACCGCCGACCCCTATATTATATTTATTAACCCCTAATCTGCCCCCCACAACGTCGCCTCCACCTGCCTACACTTATTAACCCCTAATCTGCCGACCGGAGCTCACCGCTATTCTAATAAATGTATTAACCCCTAAAGCTAAGTCTTACCCTAACACTAACACCCCCCTAAGTTAAATATAATTTACATCTAACGAAATTAATTAACTCTTATTAAATAAATTATTCCTATTTAAAGATAAATACTTACCTGTAAAATAAATCCTAATATAGCTACAATATAAATTATAATTATATTATAGCTATTTTAGGATTAATATTTATTTTACAGGCAACTTTGTATTTATTTTAACCAGGTACAATAGCTATTAAATAGTTAAGAACTATTTAATAGCTAAAATAGTTAAAATAATTACAAATTTACCTGTAAAATAAATCCTAACCTAAGTTACAATTAAACCTAACACTACACTATCAATAAATTAATTAAATAAACTACCTACAATTACCTACAATTAACATAACACTACACTATCAATAAATTAATTAAATACAATTCCTACAAATAAATACAATTAAATAAACTAGCTAAAGTACAAAAAATAAAAAAGAACTAAGTTACAAAAAATAAAAAAATATTTACAAACATAAGAAAAATATTACAACAATTTTAAACTAATTACACCTACTCTAAGCCCCCTAATAAAATAACAAAGCCCCCCAAAATAAAAAAATGCCCTACCCTATTCTAATTTACTAAAGTTCAAAGCTCTTTTACCTTACCAGCCCTGAACAGGGCCCTTTGCGGGGCATGCCCCAAAGAATTCAGCTCTTTTGCCTGAAAAAAAACCCATACAATCCCCCCCAACATTACAACCCACCACCCACATACCCCTAATCTAACCCAAACCCCCCTTAAATAAACCTAACACTAAGCCCCTGAAGATCTTCCTACCTTATCTTCACCCTGCCAGGTTCACCGATCCGTCCTGAACATCTCCTCCGATGTCCTGATCCAAGCCCAAGCGGGGGGCTGAAGAGGTCCATGATCCGGATGAAGTCTTCATCCAAGCGGGAGCTGAAGAGGTCCATGATCCGGATGAAGTCTTCTATCAACGGCATCTTCAATCTTCTTTCTTCCGGATCCATCTTGCAGACCTCCGACGCGGAACATCCTCTTCTCCCGACGCCTACTAGCCGAATGACGGTTCCTTTAAGGGACGTCATCCAAGATGGCGTCCCTCGAATTCCGATTGGCTGATAGGATTCTATCAGCCAATCGGAATTAAGGTAGGAATATTCTGATTGGATGATGGAATCAGCCAATCAGAATCAAGTTCAATCCGATTGGCTGATCCAATCAGCCAATCAGATTGAGCTCACATTCTATTGGCTGATCGGAACAGCCAATAGAATGCGAGCTCAATCTGATTGGCTGATTGGATCAGCCAATCGGATTGAACTTGATTCTGATTGGCTGATTCCATCAGCCAATCAGAATATTCCTACCTTAATTCCGATTGGCTGATAGAATCCTATCAGCCAATCGGAATTCGAGGGATGCCATCTTGGATGACGTCCCTTAAAGGAACCGTCATTCGGCTAGTAGGCGTCGGGAGAAGAGGATGTTCCGCATCGGAGGTCTGCAAGATGGATCCGGAAGAAAGAAGATTGAAGATGCCGTTGATAGAAGACTTCATCCGGATCATGGACCTCTTCAGCTCCCGCTTGGATGAAGACTTCATCCGGATCATGGACCTCTTCAGCTCCCGCTTGGATGAAGACTTCAGCCGGATCATGGACCTCTTCAGCCCCCCGCTTGGGCTTGGATCAGGACATCGGAGGAGCTCTTCAGGACGGATCGGTGAACCTGGCAGGGTGAAGATAAGGTAGGAAGATCTTCAGGGTCTTAGTGTTAGATTTATTTAAGGGGGGTTTGGGTTAGATTAGGGGTATGTGGGTGGTGGGTTGTAATGTTGGGGGGGGGATTGTATGTTTTTTTTTTCAGGCAAAAGAGCTGAATTCTTTGGGGCATGCCCCGCAAAGGGCCCTGTTCAGGGCTGGTAAGGTAAAAGAGCTTTGAACTTTAGTAATTTAGAATAGGGTAGGGCATTTTTTTATTTTGGGGGGCTTTGTTATTTTATTAGGGGGCTTAGAGTAGGTGTAATTAGTTTAAAATTGTTGTAATATTTTTCTTATGTTTGTAAATATTTTTTTATTTTTTGTAACTTAGTTCTTTTTTATTTTTTGTACTTTAGCTAGTTTATTTAATTGTATTTATTTGTAAGAATTGTATTTAATTAATTTATTGATAGTGTAGTGTTAGGTTAATTGTAGGTAATTGTAGGTAGTTTATTTAATTAATTTATTGATAGTGTAGTGTTAGGTTTAATTGTAACTTAGGTTAGGATTTATTTTACAGGTAAATTTGTAATTATTTTAACTATTTTAGCTATTAAATAGTTCTTAACTATTTAATAGCTATTGTACCTGGTTAAAATAAATACAAAGTTGCCTGTAAAATAAATATTAATCCTAAAATAGCTATAATATAATTATAATTTATATTGTAGCTATATTAGGATTTATTTTACAGGTAAGTATTTATCTTTAAATAGAAATAATTTATTTAATAAGAGTTAATTAATTTCGTTAGATGTAAATTATATTTAACTTAGGGGGGTGTTAGTGTTAGGGTTAGACTTAGCTTTAGGGGTTAATACATTTATTAGAATAGCGGTGAGCTCCAGTCGGCAGATTAGGGGTTAATAATTGAAGTTAGGTGTCGGCGATGTTAGGGAGGGCAGATTAGGGGTTAATACTATTTATTATAGGGTTAGTGAGGCGGATTAGGGGTTAATAACTTTATTATAGTAGCGCTCAGGTCCGGTCGGCAGATTAGGGGTTAATAAGTGTAGGCAGGTGGAGGCGACGTTGTGGGGGGCAGATTAGGGGTTAATAAATATAATATAGGGGTCGGCGATGTTAGGGCAGCAGATTAGGGGTACATAGGGATAATGTAAGTAGCGGCGGTTTACGGAGCGGCAGATTAGGGGTTTATAATAATATACAGAGGTCAGCGATAGCGGGGGCGGCAGATTAGGGGTTAATAAGTGTAAGGTTAGGGGTGTTTAGACTCGGGGTACATGTTAGAGTGTTAGGTGCAGACGTAGGAAGTGTTTCCGCATAGCAAACAATGGGGCTGCGTTAGGAGCTGAACGCGGCTTTTTTGCAGGTGTTAGTTTTTTTTTTCAGCTCAAACAGCCCCATTGTTTCCTATGGGAGAATCGTGCACGAGCACGTTTTTGAGGCTGGCCGCTTGCGTAAGCAACTCTGGTATCGAGAGTTGAAGCTGCGTTAAAAATGCTCTACGCTCCTTTTTTGGAGCCTAACGCAGCCTTTATGTGGACTCTCAATACCAGAGTTATTTTTATGGTGCGGCCAGAAAAAAGCCGGCGTTAGTTTTTCGGGTCGTTACCGACAAAACTCCAAATCTAGCCGTATATTAGCTATTATATATAATCTTGTAATTAAACGTTTTAAAAATAGTATAACTAGTACTAGCATAAAAAACTGAGTGCAGCTTAAGAACAAACAGACTCAGTAAACAAATGGTTAATATGAATGAAAAATACAATAAAACTTATATATACTAAGTGAAAGCCAGCAGTCATATAGCTATGCAACAAAAAGATTGATACATGTTTTTTTCCCCATAATAAGCTTTATTGTAACTAGATATACAACAATACAAAGGCAGCATAAATTTTACAATCAAATATTGTGAATTATAACACAGATTGTTTGTTCTGCCCAGTGGCTTAGCGTCAGTATTTTGCCATATGATCTGTAAGTTCCAACAAAAGTTTCTTTATAGAAGGAGGCCTAAAAATCCGGCAAGCTTGAGCTTGTTATGTTAATTTTCATCTTATGACATATAACCTTGATAATGACAATATCTCTTAGAAGATAATACAGGTGTCTCATCAAACCTTAATCAATAATATAGCGATAGATCAGATCCCTATTCTTTTTTCCACAGTGAATAGGTAATTTGTGAAGGCTCAATGTATACACCCATAGAGGAAATAAAAGGGAACAGAAAGAGAGAAGAGAGGAGGAAGGGGGAGAGAGGAAGAAAAAAAAAGAAAAGAGAGATTATTGAGGAATTGAGGGCGGCCCTCGCGTACATGTGTACAATATGAGGGGGAGATGGTATCTGAGTAAGTCAATACAGAATTAAAGGGGGCCCTCCTGTGTATTTTTTAAATATGAGGACTGACTAAATGGTATATGAGTAGGTCATTGGGGACTCCCTAATGGTGCAGACCCAAAGGGTCTTCTGCAGTGATTAAAGGCCTTGGAGAAGAGGATGTTCCGCATCGGAGGTCTGCAAGATGGATCCGGAAGAAGATTGAAGATGCCGTTGATAGAAGACTTCATCCGGATCATGGACCTCTTCAGCTCCCGCTTGGATGAAGACTTCATCCGGATCATGGACCTCTTCAGCTCCCGCTTGGATGAAGACTTCAGCCGGATCATGGACCTCTTCAGCCCCCCACTTGGGCTTGGATCAGGACATCGGAGGAGCTCTTCAGGACGGATCGGTGAACCTGGCAGGGTGAAGATAAGGTAGGAAGATCTTCAGGGTCTTAGTGTTAGGTTTATTTAAGGGGGGTTTGGGTTAGATTAGGGGTATGTGGGTGGTGGGTTGTAATGTTGGGGGGGGGATTTTATGGTTTTTTTTTCAGGCAAAAGAGCTGAATTCTTTGGGGCATGCCCCGCAAAGGGCCCTGTTCAGGGCTGGTAAGGTAAAAGAGCTTTGAACTTTAGTAATTTAGAATAGGGTAGGGCATTTTTTTTATTTTGGGGGGCTTTGTTATTTTATTAGGGGGCTTAGAGTAGGTGTAATTAGTTTAAAATTGTTGTAATATTTTTCTTATGTTTGTAAATATTTTTTTATTTTTTGTAACTTAGTTCTTTTTTATTTTTTGTACTTTAGCTAGTTTATTTAATTGTATTTATTTGTAGGAATTGTATTTAATTAATTTATTGATAGTGTAGTGTTAGGTTAATTGTAGGTAATTGTAGGTAGTTTATTTAATTAATTTATTGATAGTGTAGTGTTAGGTTTAATTGTAACTTAGGTTAGGATTTATTTTACAGGTAAATTTGTAATTATTTTAACTATTTTAGCTATTAAATAGTTCTTAACTATTTAATAGCTATTGTACCTGGTTAAAATAAATACAAAGTTGCCTGTAAAATAAATATTAATCCTAAAATAGCTATAATATAATTATAATTTATATTGTAGCTATATTAGGATTTATTTTACAGGTAAGTATTTATCTTTAAATAGGAATAATTTATTTAATAAGAGTTAATTAATTTCGTTAGATGTAAATTATATTTAACTTAGGGGGGTGTTAGTGTTAGGGTTAGACTTAGCTTTAGGGGTTAATACATTTATTAGAATAGCGGTGAGCTCCAGTCGGCAGATTAGGGGTTAATAATTGAAGTTAGGTGTCGGCGATGTTAGGGAGGGCAGATTAGGGGTTAATACTATTTATTATAGGGTTAGTGAGGCGGATTAGGGGTTAATAACTTTATTATAGTAGCGCTCAGGTCCGGTCGGCAGATTAGGGGTTAATAAGTGTAGGCAGGTGGAGGCGACGTTGTGGGGGGCAGATTAGGGGTTAATAAATATAATATAGGGGTCGGCGATGTTAGGGCAGCAGATTAGGGGTACATAGGGATAATGTAAGTAGCGGCGGTTTACGGAGCGGCAGATTAGGGGTTTATAATAATATACAGAGGTCAGCGATAGCGGGGGCGGCAGATTAGGGGTTAATAAGTGTAAGGTTAGGGGTGTTTAGACTCGGGGTACATGTTAGAGTGTTAGGTGCAGACGTAGGAAGTGTTTCCGCATAGCAAACAATGGGGCTGCGTTAGGAGCTGAACGCGGCTTTTTTGCAGGTGTTAGTTTTTTTTTTCAGCTCAAACAGCCCCATTGTTTCCTATGGGAGAATCATGCACGAGCACGTTTTTGAGGCTGGCCGCTTGCGTAAGCAACTCTGGTATCGAGAGTTGAAGCTGCGTTAAAAATGCTCTACGCTCCTTTTTTGGAGCCTAACGCAGCATTTATGTGGACTCTCAATACCAGAGTTATTTTTATGGTGCGGCCAGAAAAAAGCCGGCGTTAGTTTTTCGGGTCGTTACCGACAAAACTCCAAATCTAGCCGTATATTAGCTATTATATATAATCTTGTAATTAAACGTTTTAAAAATAGTATAACTAGTACTTGCATAAAAAACTGAGTGCAGCTTAAGAACAAACAGACTCAGTAAACAAATGGTTAATATGAATGAAAAATACAATAAAACTTATATATACTAAGTGAAAGCCAGCAGTCATATAGCTATGCAACAAAAAGATTGATACATGTTTTTTTCCCCATAATAAGCTTTATTGTAACTAGATATACAACAATACAAAGGCAGCATAAATTTTACAATCAAATATTGTGAATTATAACACAGATTGTTTGTTCTGCCCAGTGGCTTAGCGTCAGTATTTTGCCATATGATCTGTAAGTTCCAACAAAAGTTTCTTTATAGAAGGAGGCCTAAAAATCCGGCAAGCTTGAGCTTGTTATGTTAATTTTCATCTTATGACATATAACCTTGATAATGACAATATCTCTTAGAAGATAATACAGGTGTCTCATCAAACCTTAATCAATAATATAGCGATAGATCAGATCCCTATTCTTTTTTCCACAGTGAATAGGTAATTTGTGAAGGCTCAATGTATACACCCATAGAGGAAATAAAAGGGAACAGAAAGAGAGAAGAGAGGAGGAAGGGGGAGAGAGGAAGAAAAAAAAAGAAAAGAGAGATTATTGAGGAATTGAGGGCGGCCCTCGCGTACATGTGTGCAATATGAGGGGGAGATGGTATCTGAGTAAGTCAATACAGAATTAAAGGTGGCCCTCCTGTGCATTTTTTAAATATGAGGACTGACTAAATGGTATATGAGCAGGTCATTGGGGACTCCCTAATGGTGCAGACCCAAAGGGTCTTCTGCAGTGATTAAAGGCCTTGGAGAAGAGGATGTTCCGCATCGGAGGTCTGCAAGATGGATCCGGAAGAAAGAAGATTGAAGATGCCGTTGATAGAAGACTTCATCCGGATCATGGACCTCTTCAGCTCCCGCTTGGATGAAGACTTCATCCGGATCATGGACCTCTTCAGCTCCCGCTTGGATGAAGACTTCAGCCGGATCATGGACCTCTTCAGCCCCCCACTTGGGCTTGGATCAGGACATCGGAGGAGCTCTTCAGGACGGATCGGTGAACCTGGCAGGGTGAAGATAAGGTAGGAAGATCTTCAGGGTCTTAGTGTTAGGTTTATTTAAGGGGGGTTTGGGTTAGATTAGGGGTATGTGGGTGGTGGGTTGTAATGTTGGGGGGGGGATTTTATGGGTTTTTTTTCAGGCAAAAGAGCTGAATTCTTTGGGGCATGCCCCGCAAAGGGCCCTGTTCAGGGCTGGTAAGGTAAAAGAGCTTTGAACTTTAGTAATTTAGAATAGGGTAGGGCATTTTTTTTATTTTGGGGGGCTTTGTTATTTTATTAGGGGGCTTAGAGTAGGTGTAATTAGTTTAAAATTGTTGTAATATTTTTCTTATGTTTGTAAATATTTTTTTATTTTTTGTAACTTAGTTCTTTTTTATTTTTTGTACTTTAGCTAGTTTATTTAATTGTATTTATTTGTAGGAATTGTATTTAATTAATTTATTGATAGTGTAGTGTTAGGTTAATTGTAGGTAATTGTAGGTAGTTTATTTAATTAATTTATTGATAGTGTAGTGTTAGGTTTAATTGTAACTTAGGTTAGGATTTATTTTACAGGTAAATTTGTAATTATTTTAACTATTTTAGCTATTAAATAGTTCTTAACTATTTAATAGCTATTGTACCTGGTTAAAATAAATACAAAGTTGCCTGTAAAATAAATATTAATCCTAAAATAGCTATAATATAATTATAATTTATATTGTAGCTATATTAGGATTTATTTTACAGGTAAGTATTTATCTTTAAATAGGAATAATTTATTTAATAAGAGTTAATTAATTTCGTTAGATGTAAATTATATTTAACTTAGGGGGGTGTTAGTGTTAGGGTTAGACTTAGCTTTAGGGGTTAATACATTTATTAGAATAGCGGTGAGCTCCAGTCGGCAGATTAGGGGTTAATAATTGAAGTTAGGTGTCGGCGATGTTAGGGAGGGCAGATTAGGGGTTAATACTATTTATTATAGGGTTAGTGAGGCGGATTAGGGGTTAATAACTTTATTATAGTAGCGCTCAGGTCCGGTCGGCAGATTAGGGGTTAATAAGTGTAGGCAGGTGGAGGCGACGTTGTGGGGGGCAGATTAGGGGTTAATAAATATAATATAGGGGTCGGCGATGTTAGGGCAGCAGATTAGGGGTACATAGGGATAATGTAAGTAGCGGCGGTTTACGGAGCAGCAGATTAGGGGTTTATAATAATATACAGAGGTCAGCGATAGCGGGGGCGGCAGATTAGGGGTTAATAAGTGTAAGGTTAGGGGTGTTTAGACTCGGGGTACATGTTAGAGTGTTAGGTGCAGACGTAGGAAGTGTTTCCGCATAGCAAACAATGGGGCTGCGTTAGGAGCTGAACGCGGCTTTTTTGCAGGTGTTAGGTTTTTTTTTCAGCTCAAACAGCCCCATTGTTTCCTATGGGAGAATCGTGCACGAGCACGTTTTTGAGGCTGGCCGCTTGCGTAAGCAACTCTGGTATCGAGAGTGGAAGCTGCGTTAAAAATGCTCTACGCTCCTTTTTTGGAGCCTAACGCAGCATTTATGTGGACTCTCAATACCAGAGTTATTTTTATGGTGCGGCCAGAAAAAAGCCGGCGTTAGTTTTTCGGGTCGTTACCGACAAAACTCCAAATCTAGCCGTATATTAGCTATTATATATAATCTTGTAATTAAACGTTTTAAAAATAGTATAACTAGTACTTGCATAAAAAACTGAGTGCAGCTTAAGAACAAACAGACTCAGTAAACAAATGGTTAATATGAATGAAAAATACAATAAAACTTATATATACTAAGTGAAAGCCAGCAGTCATATAGCTATGCAACAAAAAGATTGATACATGTTTTTTTCCCCATAATAAGCTTTATTGTAACTAGATATACAACAATACAAAGGCAGCATAAATTTTACAATCAAATATTGTGAATTATAACACAGATTGTTTGTTCTGCCCAGTGGCTTAGCGTCAGTATTTTGCCATATGATCTGTAAGTTCCAACAAAAGTTTCTTTATAGAAGGAGGCCTAAAAATCCGGCAAGCTTGAGCTTGTTATGTTAATTTTCATCTTATGACATATAACCTTGATAATGACAATATCTCTTAGAAGATAATACAGGTGTCTCATCAAACCTTAATCAATAATATAGCGATAGATCAGATCCCTATTCTTTTTTCCACAGTGAATAGGTAATTTGTGAAGGCTCAATGTATACACCCATAGAGGAAATAAAAGGGAACAGAAAGAGAGAAGAGAGGAGGAAGGGGGAGAGAGGAAGAAAAAAAAAGAAAAGAGAGATTATTGAGGAATTGAGGGCGGCCCTCGCGTACATGTGTGCAATATGAGGGGGAGATGGAATCTGAGTAAGTCAATACAGAATTAAAGGGGGCCCTCCTGTGCATTTTTTAAATATGAGGACTGACTAAATGGTATATGAGTAGGTCATTGGGGACTCCCTAATGGTGCAGACCCAAAGGGTCTTCTGCAGTAATTAAAGGCCTTGACATTCCCATGTTAACCGCATTGTTTCGTGTGTAGCTATTGTGCCAATTTTCATATAATGGTACCTTTCCAGCTGGAGCAGGCCTCTAATGCCAGCCTTCCACTCCCGCAGGCTTGAAATTTGTTGGGACTTCCAATATCTGGGGATAAGCTCTTTGGCTCCATTCAGCATCAAGAGGAATAGATGCTGTTTGGCGTCTCCCACTACTTTGGGAAGTTCATGATAGATTAAGTAATTTGGATTAGCGGGAATGATGATTTTTAGAACTCTACTAATCTCTGCAAATGTTTTATCCCAAAAGGATTGAATGCATGAGCACGTCCACCCCTCAAAAGCTCACAATCATCCAAAACCCACATAGCCATAAATTTAGTTTTTTTGCCCCTGTTACAGAGGAAGAGGTTTCTGCCCTTATACTATCCTCTCACCTTACTACCTGTCCCCTCTACCCCATCCCCTCACAACTACTCCCCTCCCTCTCTTCTACCCTTAACTCTATACTCACACAGACCTTCAACCTCTCCCTCAGCACTGGTATAGTTCCCACATCTCTTAAACATGCATTAGTCACACCTATCCTCAAAAAAACTTCTCTTGATCCAACCTCTCCATCCAACTACCACCCTATTTCCCTACTCCCTCTTGCCTCAAAGATTCTTGAAAAGCTAGTATATGCACGCATATCCCATTTCCTTACATTAAACTCCCTCCATGATCCACTGCAATCTGGATTTCGCCCCCTTCATTCAACAGAGACAGCAATTGTTAAAGTTACCAACAAACTAATTACAGCAAAATCCATAGGCTACTTCTCTCTACTTATCCTCCTTGATCTGTCTGCAGCCTTTGATACTGTCGACCACCCTCTTTTGCTCCATACCATCCAATCCTTCGGCATCTGCGACACAGCTCTCTCTTGGTTCTCTTCCTATCTGTCTAACTGTACCTTGAGTGTAGCCTTCTCTGGGGCATCCTGTGTCCTGTTACCTCTTTCTGTTGGGGTACCACAAGACTCTGTCCTCGGTCCCCTTCTCTTCTCAATCTACACCTCCTCATTAGGTTCCATAATAAAGTTCTACGGGTTTCACTATCATTTGTATACCCAAATCTACCTCTCTGCACTAGAACCATCTCCGTCCCTGCTAACCTGTGTCACTAACTGTCTCTCTCATATCTCATCTTAGATGTCCTCTCACTATCTTAAGCTAAATCTCTCCAAAACTAAGCTCCTTATTTTCCACCCTTCTTCCAAAATCTCCACCCCCCATATCTCTATAACTATTGATAACTCCATCATTACCCCAACCTCACATGCCAATGTCTTGGGGGTCACACTTGACTCAGATATTTCTTTCACTCCTCACATTCAGTCCTTCGCTAAAGCCTGCTGCTTCCTCCTTAAAAACATCGCTAAAATCAGACATTTCCTTACACAAGACACAACTAAGATTTTAATCCACTCTCTCATCCTTACCCGCCTCGACTACTGCAACTCCATCATCTCTGGTCTCCCTAGCTGCCGCCTAGCTCCGTTACGATCCATAATAAATGCCTCTGCCAAGCTCATCTTCGTTACATGCCACTTTTCATCTGCCGAACCTCTCTGCCAATCCCTTTACTGGCTTCCTCTTGCCTCTAGTATTAAACACAAAATTCTCACTCTGACACACAAAGCCCTCAATTGCATTGCTCCCCCCTACAACTCAGACCTTGTCTCCAGATACTCTCCCTCCCGACTCCTTGGCTCCACTCATGATCTCCTACTCTCCTCCTCTCTTGTTACCTCCTCACATTCCCGTTTACAAAATTTCTCCACACTGGCTCCCATCTTATGGAACTCTCTGCCTCGCTCCACAAGACTCTACCCTAGTTTTAAAAGCTTCAAGTACTCCCTGAAGACTATACTATTAAGGGACGCATACAATCTACACTAACCTTCCTGTCTCCACTGCTATCCCCTTAAACCCCATAGCATGTAAGCCTATGAGCCCAGCTGTTTGTAGACTACAACAGTGCAACTCTCGGCAGGACCCTCTACCCATTTGATCCCTGTAATTGTTTTTTATATACCACCTATGTTCATAGCTCTGCAGAACCTGTTAGCGCTCTACAAATACCTGATAATAATAATAATAGTAAAGCAAGCAGGAGCTTATAAAGTAGTGATATTAGGTGGTTTGGAGTGAGGTATGTGGTACACAGTATTTCAAACTGTGTTTTTTGTCTAATCAGTGAGGATTTGTTCTTGTGGGTATTATAGTAATGTGCTGTTCTACTCTAAACCAGGAGGAAAATATATGACTATCCCATTCAGCCAGTTCCTCTTGTCTTTTAAGCTTCCCCTGGTGCAGAGCATTGGCTATTGAGAAATCTAAAAGGGGGTATGAATACCCAGGTATGTGCGACTTGCACTCTATTCCCACATCTGGGTTCTCCCAAACTGGTGTAACAGGCGAATGAAGGGTAGAGATGTGACTCTCCACATGGACCAACTTGTCCCATGTTGAGAACACCTCCTAAATTAGGGGGCATTGTTTCATGAGTTTTTGGACATTCAACTATCCTCTGCAGGTTTATTGTCTTGCGGTAAATTGTCTAGATGAGGAACTCCAGTTCCCCCTCTGTCTCTAGGTAGGAAAATTGTTTTCCACCCAATTCTGGGCCTGAGCCCATTCCAGATGTATGATTTGATTGCAGATTGTATCTGATTTAAAAGGTGCGAGGCTGTTGATATAGGGATTGTCTGTAAGACATATAATACTCTGGGTAGGATGTTCATTTTATCACTGAGATTCTCCCTAGCCAGGAGACACTTTTGTTTTTCCAATTATTTAGATCTCACAAGACCTCATCTCTAATACGTTTATAGTTCTGCTCTACTAGTTCTTTAATTATGGGAGTGAGGCTGATACCCAAATATTTCAGAGTGCGAGGAACAATTTTGATGGGACATTGTGAGTGGAGGGAATAAAAAATTCTGGGATGTTCTGTAATGTTTAATATCTCTGATTTTAAAGGGTTAAGGAGGAAATCCGAAACTGCCTCATATTCCGCAAACTCGGTCATTGACGTCCGTAATGATGGGATCGTATCAGATATCGTTAAAAGGATATCATCCGCGTACATCGCAAGTTTGTGTTCTGTATGGCCCACTGTGAAACCCTTTACTCCCGGATTAGCCCGAATCCTACAAGCCAAAACCACTATTCTGAATGCAAATAGAAGTGGAGATAGGGGACATCCCTGCCTCATTCCATTATTGATTTTGAAAGATTTAAAGAGCATACCGTTGACTTTGACCTTCGCATTATGTGAGGAATATAGTGAGAGTACTCGACTAACGAAGTTGGGACCAAATCCCAATTTAATCAGAGTAAGGCGCATGAAAGACAATTGACCCAGTCAAAGGCCTTCTCAGCGTCTGTTGAAACTAATGCTAGGGGGATAGATTTGTTATGGGCATGAGTGATTAATTGTGTGACCTTAAGGGTGTTGTCACGAGCCTCCCAACCAGGAATAAACCCCACCTGATCCGTGGAAACCAACTGGAGTAGAAACCTACTCAATCTATTAGCTAAGACTTTGGCCAAGAGCTTCACGTCTGAGTTTAGCAGGGATATGGGTCTGTAACTTTTGGGTTTGTTTGTAGGTTTATCCGGTTTGGGGGTCACAGTAATGTGAGCCTCTAACATCATACTAGGAAGAGATGGTGTCTCAGCTAACTGGTTAAAGATCAGGAGTAGTTGGGGCGTTAAGATGTCAAAAAAAGTTTTATATTACTTAGCCCCAAACGCATCTGGGCCTGTGCTTTTGCCCACCTGCATATCTTTGATTGCTGCTAAGATCTCTTCTATTGTGAGGGGGGGCCTCTTACAGGTCTGTGTCTTTTTTTCACCAGCTT
Organism: Bombina bombina; assembly: GCF_027579735.1. Taxonomy (NCBI): domain Eukaryota; kingdom Metazoa; phylum Chordata; class Amphibia; order Anura; family Bombinatoridae; genus Bombina; species Bombina bombina. The sequence continues at coordinate 599,909,444 of NC_069499.1, read as the reverse complement.
TGGCATATTAACACTTGAGAGGTATTCTAGATTTTTTTGATCCAAGCATGGTCATGGGGGAAGTTTTTCCTCCCCATGTTTCGGGGTATGAATATTATATATAGTCACCAAATACATTGGCAATTGATGGGCCATCTGTATGAATAATCCTGTGACGCAAAGTATGCAACCTGGTAATGTCGATTAAACCACTTGGGTTCCCGAGATTTAGGGAAATGTGTTTCCTGGACATATATAATGAGTTTTTAAAATAATACCAATAAACATATACAATCAAAGACTCCTATATTTCATATATTGGTATCCAAAGCTAAGGAGCATAAGTCTCTTTCAGACTAATGATTACTTCTCAGACCAATGAATTTATGAAAAATACTAATAGATATATGTATTCAGTGGCTCCTATATTTAAGGGCTTAGGGGATATATGTTTATATAACACTGGAATAAAAATTTAATCAGAAGGTGTGTACTATAAAAATCAATATTTATTGTGTATGCTATACAATAGGTAAAAGAAGATAAAAAGTTGGCGATAGCCACAAATCTAAATAAAATACTACATATAATTAACTAACAACATTATCGCCTAGATTTAGAGTTTGGCGTTAGCCGTCAAAACCAGCATTAGGGGCTCCTAACCCTGGTTTTGGCCGCCCGCTGGTATTTAGAGTAAGTCAGGAAAGGGTCTAACGCTCACTTTGCAGCCGCGACTTTTCCATACCGCAGATCCCCCTACGCAATTTGCGTATCCTATCGTTTTAATGGGATCTTTCTAATGCCGGTATTTAGAGTCTTGGCTGAATTGAGCGTTAGAAATCTAATGACAAGACTCCAGCTGCAGAGAAAAGCCAGGAGTTAAGAGCTTTATGGGCTAACGCCGGTTCATAAAGCTCTTAACTACTGTGCTCTAAAGTACACTAACACCCATAAACTACCTATGTACCCCTAAACCGAGGCCCCCCCACATCACCGGCACTCTAATAAAAAAATTTAACCCCTAATCTGCCGACCGCATACCGCCGCCACCTATGTTATCCCTATGTACCCCTAATCTGCTGCCCCTAACACCGCCGACCCCTATATTATTATTATTAACCCCTAATCTGCCGCCCCCAATGTCGCCGCCACCTACCTACACTTATTAACCCCTAATCTGCCGACCGGACCTCACCGCTACTATAATAAAGTTATTAACCCCTAATCCGCCTCACTCCTGCCTCAATAACCCTATAATAAATATTATTAACCCCTAATCTGCCCTCCCTAACATCACCGACACCTAACTTCAAGTATTAACCCCTAATCTGCCGACCGGACCTCACCGCTACTCTATTAAATTTATTAACCCCTAAAGCTAAGTCTAACCCTAACCCTAACACCCCCCTAAGTTAAATATAATTTTTATCTAACGAAATAAATTAACTCTTAACTCTTATTAAATAAATTATTCCTATTTAAAGCTAAATACTTACCTGTAACTAGCTACCTAGTTAAAATAATTACAAAATTACCTTTAAAATAAATCCTAACCTAAGTTACAATTAAACCTAACACTACACTATCAATAAATTAATTAAATAAACTACCTACAATTACCTACAATTAAACCTAACACTACACTATCAATAAATTAATTAGATAAAATACCTACAAATAAATACAATTAAATAAACTAACTAAAGTACAAAAAATAAAAAAAGAACTAAGTTACAAAAAATAAAAAAATAAGTTACAAACATTAGAAAAAGATTACAACAATTTTAAGCTAATTACACCTACTCTAAGCCCCCTTAACCACCTTAATTCCGATTGGCTGATAGAATCCTATCAGCCAATCGTAATTCGAGGGACGCCATCTTGGATGACGTCATTTAAAGGAACCGTCATTCGGCGAGTAGGCGTCGGTAGAAGAGGATGGATCCGCGTCGCCTGGAAGAAGATGGCTCCGCTCCGCTCCGGATGGATGAAGATAGAAGATGCTGCTTGGATGAAGATGTCTACCGGTCCGGATGTCCTCTTCTGCCCGGATAGGATGAAGACTTCTGCCGCTCCGGATGTCTTCTTTTGGTCCATAGGTGCCCGGTTGGGTGAAGACGACTCAAGGTAGGGAGATCTTCAGGGGCTTAGTGTTAGGTTTATTTAAGGGGGGTTTGGGTTAGATTAGGGGTATGTGGGTGGTGGGTTGTAATGTTGGGGGGGGTATTGTATGTTTTTTTTTACAGGCAAAAGAGCTGAATTCTTTAGGGCATGCCCCGCAAAAGGCCCTTTTAAGGGCTGGTAAGGTAAAAGAGCTTTTCTATTTTTATTTTAGAATAGGGTAGGGCATTTTTTTATTTTGGGGGGCTTTGTTATTTTATTAGGGGGCTTAGAGTAGGTGTAATTAGCTTAAAATTGTTGTAATCTTTTTCTAATGTTTGTAACTTATTTTTTTATTTTTTGTAACTTAGTTCTTTTTTTTATTTTTTGTACTTTAGTTAGTTTATTTAATTATATTTATTTGTAGGTATTTTATGTAATTAATTTATTGATAGTGTAGTGTTAGGTTTAATTGTAGGTAATTGTAGGTAATTTATTTAATTAATTTATTGATAGTGTAGTGTTAGGTTTAATTGTAACTTAGGTTAGGATTTATTTTACAGGTAATTTTGTAATTATTTTAACTAGGTAGCTATTAAATAGTTATTAACTATTTAATAGCTATTGTACCTGGTTAAAATAAATACAAAGTTGCCTGTAAAATAAATATTAATCCTAAAATAGCTACAATATAATTATTATTTATATTGTAGCTATATTAGGGTTTATTTTACAGGTAAGTATTTAGCTTTAAATAGGAATAATTTATTTAATAAGATTTATTTCGTTAGATAAAAATTATATTTAAGTTAGGGGGGTGTTAGTGTTAGGGTTAGACTTAGCTTTAGGGGTTAATAAATTTAATAGAGTAGCGGTGAGGTCCGGTTGGCAGATTAGGGGTTAATACTTGAAGTTAGGTGTCGGTGATGTTAGGGAGGGCAGATTAGGGGTTAATAATATTTATTATATGGTTATTGAGGCGGGAGTGTGGCGGATTAGGGGTTAATAATTTTATTATAGTAGCGGTGAGGTCCGGTCGGCAGATTAGGGGTTAATAAGTGTAGGTAGGTGGCGGCAACGTTGGCGGCAGCAGATTAGGGGTTAATAAATATAATATAGGGGTCGGCGGTGTTAGGGGCAGCAGATTAGGGGTACATAGGGATAACGTAGGTTGCGGAGGTGTACGGAGCGGCAGATTAGGGGTTAAAAAATATGCAGGGGTCAGCGATAGCGGGGGTGGCAGATTAGGGGTTAATAAGTGTAAGGTTAGGGGTGTTTAGACTCGGGGTACATGTTAGGGTGTTAGGTGCAGACATAGGAAGTGTTTCCCCATAGGAAACAATTGGGCTGCGTTAGGAGCTGAACGCTGCTTTTTTGCAGGTGTTAGGTTTTTTTCAGCTCAAACGGACCCATTGTTTCCTATGGGGGAATTGTGCATGAGCATGTTTTTGAAGCTGGCCGCGTCCGTAAGCCCCACTGGTATTTAGAGTTGCAGTGGCGGTAAATTATGCTATACGCTCCCTTTTTGGAGCCTAACGCAGCCCTTCTGTGAACTCTAAATACCAGCGGTATTTAAAAGGTGCGGGAGAAAAAAAGCATGCGTAGCTAACGCACCCCTTTGCGAACTCTAAATCAAGCGGTATGTATGACCGGTCATATATGTATACTTTGATATCGATATCCACCTTTTGTATGTATGCAAGATTAACTATGCATTCTCAGTTGTGGCAAATCTTTGTGTGTTACAGATATTGCAGTTACAGCGCTTTGGTGTTTTGTTAAAAGGTCTCTCATAAAAGCGATATGTAAACAGTCTTTAATAAAACTGAAATCTTGATTGTCCTTATCGTAGATTTGTTAAATATTAAAAGTCCAAACAATGTTGTGGACTGAAGGTTCCTATTGACTCTTTCCTGCTGATTCGTTATTCACAACATTTTTATACACTTCTCCAGTTACTTCAGTTGTTATATATAACAGATTATGGGCGACTTTATGCAAAGTGTAATCCTTAGATTAATACCACACTATAACGGGCTGTACACCTCTGTGTGCCTACCTTAGTATGTGTAGTCGTTAGCAGAGCACAGGTGCAGCTCCGTGTAGTTGGTTCTCTGGGTGATGTCACTCTCCACATACACTTCTATGGGAAGTTGTTCTGTTGCGGTTTCTATATCCTTACTCTGCGCAGAGTTTATTGTGGAATCCTTTTGTATCCGTATCAATCCTTTAACTGGAAGGTGTAACTTCAATCATAGCAATCTTTACTTGTACCATCAATGTATTTCGCCATTTCACACGGCTTTATCAAGATGGTTTGAAGCTGTTTTCAATACCTTTATTTTTATTTTTTATAGCAACACTTTTGGAAAAAATAAATAATAATAAAATAAAATAAAAACGTTTTGAAAGCATTAAAAATTGTAATTTTATGTGAAAATTTAATGGAATGTTCCTTGTATATTTATTTGTGTACCATGTCCGAAATTAGACACCTTAATCTATGTTGAATCAATATTGACATAATCACTTACATTTGTATATACAAAAATATATATATATATATATATATAAAAGAACTTTGGGAGCTAATTATCCTTAAATCAGTGTACAAATATAATTCTCCATGAAACTCTATAAAGGAGACAAAATATTGGGCATTTGATCCCAGAGTGTGTATACGTCATATAGTATATATCTGTTTGTAGGGATATGTAAAAAATTAGACACAAAGAGGCCTAGTTATCAACATGTCTACTTACCTGCCTTCGCCGGCCCAATACGCCCGCCTAAGCTCGCCTACCATCGCCGCTGCGGACCTGAAAAATCTCGCCAAAGTTATCAAAAAAACTGTAAAAAAGCAGCGCACCAAGTACGGGGCGATTAAGCGCGGACTGTGATAGTTATCACTCATCCGATCTCACTGCTCTTCGGCTTTTTGACAGCTTTATTGACAAGCTGTCACTAAGCACTCACACTAACTATACTGTTCTACCCCCTATACCGGCGCCCCCGGAGCCCCCCGCAACTAAATAAAGTTATTAACCCCTAAACCGCCGCTCCCGGACACCGCCGCAACTATATTAAATTTATTAACCCCTAAACTGCCGCTCCCGGAGCCCACCACCACCTACATAATACCTAGTAACCCCTATCCTGCCCCCCCCTATACCGCCGCCACCTATAATAAATGTATTAACCCCTATCCTGCCGCTCCCGGACCCCGCTGCAGCAAAATAAATGTATTAACCCCTAAACCCCTCCGCCACCTATATTAAACTTATTAACCCCTATCCTGCCCCCCCTACACCGTCGCCACCTATAATAAATTTATTAACCCCTATCCTGCCCCCCCTATACCGTTGCCACCTATAATAAATTTATTAATGCCTATCCTGCCCTCCCTATACCGCCACCTATAATAAATTTATTAACCCCTATCCTGCCCCCCCTATACCGCCGCAACCTATAATACATTTATTAACCCCTATCCTGCCCCCCCTACACCGCCGCCACTATAATAAAATGATTAACCCCTAAACCTAAGTCTAACCCTAACCCTAACACCCCCTTAACTTAAAAATTAATTAAATACATCTAAATAAATTTAACTTTTATTAAATTAATTATTCCTATTTAAAACTAAATACCTTTAAAATAAACCCTAATATAGCTACAATATAACTAATAATTATATTGTAGCTATTTTAGGATTTATTTTTATTTTACAGGCAAATTTCAATTTATTTTAACTATGTACAATAGCTATTAAATAGTTATTAACTATTTAATAGCTACCTAGTTAAAATAAAGAGAAATTTACCTGTAAAATAAAAACTAACCTAAGTTAACACTACACTATACTTAAATAAATTATTCCTATTTAAAACGAAATACTTACCTGTAAAATAAACCCTATGATAGCTACAATGTAATTAGTAATTACATTGTAGCTATTTTAGGATTTATATTTATTTTACAGGTAACTTTGTATTTATTTTAGCTAGTTAGAATAGTTATTAAATAGTTAATAACTATTTAATAACTACCTAGCTAAAAGAAATACAAAATTACCTGTAAAATAAATCCTAACCTAAGTTACAATTAAACCTAACACTACACTATCATTAAATTAATTAAATTAATTACCTACAAATAACTACAATTAAATACAATTAAATAAACACAAACAGATTGAAGTTCAATCCAATCAGCCAATCAGATTGAGCGTGCTTTCTATTGGCTGTCCCGAATTTTTCCTACCTTAATTCCGATTGGCTGATAGAATCCTATCAGCCAATCGGAATTCGAGGGACGCCATCTTGTATGACGTCACTTAAAGGAACCGTCAGTCATCGTTCAGTCGTCGGTGGAAGAAGATGACTCTGTGTAGGCTCGACTGAAGATGGCTCCGCTCCGCCCGGATGGATGAAGATTGAAGACGCCGCCTGGATGATGACTTCAATCGGATGGAAGACTTCTTCAGCGCCCCTTGGATGATGACTTCAGTTGGATGGAAGACTTCTTCAGCACCCCTTGGATGATGACTTCTGCTGATCCGGATCTCCTCTTCGGTTCCATCGGTGGTCGGCTGGCTGAAGACGGCTAAAGGTAGGATTATCTTCAGGGGGGTAGTGTTAGGTTTATTTAAGGGGGGTTTGGGTTAGAGTAGGGGTATGTGGGTGGTGGGTTTTAATGTTGGGGGGGTTGTATTTTTATTTTACAGGCAAAAGAGCTGTTTTCTTTGGGGCATGCCCCACAAAAGGCCCTTTTAAGGGCTGGCAAGGTAATTGAGTTGTTAACTTTTTAATGTAGAATAGGGTAGGGCATTTTTTTATTTTGGGGGGATTTGTTATTTTATTAGGGGGCTTAGATTAGGTGTAAGTAGCTTAAAATTGTTGTAATATTTTTGAAATGTTTGTAACTTATTTTTTTATTTTTTGTAACAGGTTTTTTTATTTTTTGTACTTTAGTTAGTTTATTTAATTGTATTTAATTGTAGTTATTTGTAGGTAATATATTTAATTAATTTAATGATAGTGTAGTGTTAGGTTTAATTGTAACTTAGGTTAGGATTTATTTTACAGGTGATTTTGTATTTCTTTTAGCTAGGTAGTTATTAAATAGTTAATAACTATTTAATAACTATTCTAACTAGCTAAAATAAATACAAAGTTACCTGTAAAATAAAAATAAATCCTAAGATAGCTACAATGTAATTATTAATTACATTGTAGCTATCTTAGGGTTTATTTTAAAGGTAAGTATTTAGTTTTGAATAGGATTAATTTAGTTAATAAGAGTTATAATATTTAGATTTATTTAATTAATATTTAAGTTAGGGGGTTTTAGGGTTAGGGTTAGACTTAGGTTTAGGGGTTAATAATTTTATTATAGTTGCGGCGGTGTAGGGGGGGCAGGATAGGGGTTAATAAATTTATTATAGGTTACGGCGGTGTAGGGGGGCAGGATAGGGGTTAATAAATTTATTATAGGTTGCGGCGGTGTAGGGGGGGCAGGATAGGGGTTAATACATTTATTATAGGTTGCGGCGGTGTAGGGGGGGCAGAATAGGGGTTAATAAATTTATTATAGGTGGCGACGGTGTAGGGGGGGCAGATTAGGGGTTAATAAGTTTAATATAGGTGGCGGCGGTGTCTGGGAGCGGCGGTTTAGGGGTTAATAACTTTATTTCGTTGCGGCAGTGATGGGGGGACAGATTAGGGGTTAATATGTATAATGTAGCTTGCGGTGGGCTCCGGGAGCGGCGGTTTAGGGGGTAATACATTTTTTTAGTTGCGGCGGTGTAGGGGGGGCAGATGGTGTTAGGTGTAGACAGCTCCCATAGGAATCAATGGGATGTCGGGCAGCAGCGAACATGAACTTTCGCTATGGTCAGACTCCCATTGATTCCTATGGGATCCGCCGCCTCCAGGGCGGCGGTTTGAAAACCAGGTACGCTGGGCCGGAAAAGTGCCGAGCGTACCTGCTAGTTTTTTGATAACTAGCAAAAGTAGTCAGATTGTGCCGAACTTGTGTGCGGAACATCTGTAGTGACGTAAGAATCGATCTGTGTCGGACTGAGTCTGGTGGATCGAAGCTTACGTCACTAAATTCTACTTTTGCCGGTGTGTAGGGCTTGATAATTCCAGCGTATTTGAGGTTGATGGCTTGATAACTAGGCCTCCATGTCAGTGTTAAATCTATATCGACATAATCTCTCACAATCATATATATAAAAATTAATTTCTACAGCTACTATTAACAAATATTGTTTTGGTCAATAGTCCTGGATTAATCCAAAACAAAAGGTGTATGGTCTAATTCTGAGTTTAGACCTTGTGGGTATAAAGTCTTGAGTTCATAAATTAGTTCTGCCTTCCTTCTTAGCAGTAATTGATCAATGTCTCCTCCCCGCCAATGTTTTTTGATTTTGCATCAAACTTTAAGTCTTTGGTGTTATTTTGATGTTTTATCCTGAAATGTTCATAAAGACGAGTTTCTTGGTCTCCTTTCTTAATCAAATTGAGGTGTTCCCTTATTCTAGTGCGTAGAGTTCTAGAGATCTCTCCTAAGTACTGCTTTCCATAAGAACATTGAATTAGGTATATTACCCCTTTGTCACTGCATCTTATTGTGTCCTTAATTGTATAATCTTTGCCTGTAGTGGTAGAGGAATATCTTCTACACTTGGTACTATGCTGACAGGCTTTACAACTGTAACATGGGTAATATCCACATAATTTATTTCCTAAAAGGTCTCTATCTTGTAATTTTCGCTGTTTTGTTTTTTTAAAATCACTAGGTGCAATTAAGCTTTTTATATTTGTAGCTTTCCTATAAATGACAGTAGGTTTTTCGGATATAAAGGGCCACTAAACCCAAAATCTTTCTTTCATGATTCAGATAGAACATACAAATTTAAACAACATTACAATTTACTTTTATTATTTATTTTGCTTCATTTTTTAGATATCCTTATTTGAAGAAAAAGCAATGCACATGGGTGAGCCAATCACATGAGGCTTCTATGTGCAGCAACCAATCAGAAGCTACTGAGCATATCTAGATATGCTTTTCAGCAATGACTATCAAGAGAATAAAAAAAATTAGATAATAGAAGTAAATTAGAAAGATGTTTAAAAATGCATTCTCTTTCTAAATCATGAAAGAAAAAATGTGGGTATCATGGCCCTTTAAGGTCTCTTAGAATTGGATCTGACCTTATAAGATACCAATGTTTATTCAATATTTTCACCAGTTGCTTGTAATGACAATTTAAATTAGTGACAAAAGGTATTTTTAGGGCCTCTTTGGTTGGACTTTCTATCGCCTAGATTTAGAGTTTTGCGGCCAAAGGGGTGCGTTAGCTACGCATGCTTTTTTCTGGCCGCACCTTTTAAATACTGCTGGTATTTAGAGTTCACAGAAGGGCTGCGTTAGGCTCCAAAAAAGGAGCGTATAGCATATTTACCGCAACTGCAACTTTAAATACCAGCGTTGCTTACGGACGCGGCCAGCTTCAAAAACGTGCTCGTGCACGATTCCCCCATAGAAAACAATGGGGCTGTTTGAGCTGAAAAAAAACCTAACACCTGCAAAAAAGCAGCGTTCAGCTCCTAACGCAGCCCCATTGTTTGCTATGCGGAAACACTTCCTAAGTCTGCACCTAACACCCTAACATGAACCCCGAGTCTAAACACCCCTAACCTTACACTTATTAACCCCTAATCTGCCGCCCCCGCTATCGCTGACCCCTGCATTTTATTATTAACCCCTAATCTGCCGCTCCGTATTCCGCCGCAACCTACATTATCCCTATGGACCCCTAATCTGCTGCCCCTAACACCGCCGACCCCTATATTATATTTATTAACCCCTAATCTGCCCCCCACAACGTCGCCGCCAGCTACCTACAATAATTAACCCCTAATCCGCCTCACTCCCGCCTCAATAACCCTATAAGAAATAGTATTAACCCCTAATCTGCCCTCCCTAACATCGCCGACACCTAACTTCAATTATTAACCCCTAATCTGCCGACCGGAGCTCGCCGCTACTATAATAAATGTATTAACCCCTAAAGCTAAGTCTAAACCTAACCCTAACACCCCCCTAAATTAAATATAATTTAAATCTAACGAAATAAATTAACTCTTATTAAATAAATTATTCCTATTTAAAGCTAAATACTTACCTGTAAAATAAACCCTTATATAGCTACAATATAAATTATAATTATATTGTAGCTATTTTAGGATTAATATTTATTTTACAGGCAACTTTGTAATTATATTAACCATGGAATCAGCCAATCAGAATCAAGTTCAATCCGATTGGCTGATCCGATCAGCCAATCAGATTGAGCTTGCATTCTATTGGCTGTTCCGATCAGCCAATAGAATGCGAGCTCAATCTGATTGGCTGATCGGATCAGCCAATCGGATTGAACTTGATTCTGATTGGCTGATTCCATCAGCCAATCAGAATTTTCCCACCTTAATTCCGATTGGCTGATAGAATCCTATCAGCCAATCAGAATTCGAGGGACGCCATCTTGGATGACGTCCCTTAAAGGAACCGTCATTCATCGGGAAGTCGTCGGTGAAGATGGATGGATCCGCGCTGGAGGTCTTGAAGATCAGCCGGTCATCATCGGATTGAAGAACATAGAAGATGCGGCTTGGATGAAGATGTTTGCCGGTCCGGATGTCCTCTTCTGCCTGCTTGGATCAAGACTTCAGCCGGAGGATGGACGTCACTCTTCAGCCCCCGCTTGGGCTTGGATCAAGATTTTGGAGGCTTGGATCAAGACTTCGGTGGACGGATCGGTGAACCTGGTATGGTGAAGATAAGGTAGGAAGATCTTCAGGGGCTTAGTGTTAGGTTTATTTAAGGGGGGTTTGGGTTAGATTAGGGGTATGTGGGTGGTGGGTTGTAATGTTGGGGGGGGTATTGTATGTTTTTTTTCCCAGGCAAAAGAGCTGAATTCTTTGGGGCATGCCCCGCAAAAGGCCCTTTTAAGGGCTGGTAAGGTAAAAGAGCTTTTCTATTTTTATTTTAGAATAGGGTAGGGCATTTTTTTATTTTGGGGGGCTTTGTTATTTTATTAGGGGGCTTAGAGTAGGTGTAATTAGCTTAAAATTGTTGTAATATTTTTCTAATGTTTGTAAATATTTTTTTATTTTTTGTAACTTAGTTCTTTTTATTTTTTGTACTTTAGTTAGTTTATTTAATTGTATTTATTTGTAGGTATTTGTATGTAATTAATTTATTGATAGTGTAGTGTTAGGTTTAATTGTAACTTACGTTAGGATTTATTTTACAGGTAATTTTGTAATTATTTTAACTAGGTAGCTATAAAATAGTTATTAACTATTTAATAGCTATTGTACCTGGTTAAAATAAATACAAAGTTGCCTGTAAAATAAATATTAATCCTAAAATAGCTACAATATAATTATAATTTATATTGTAGCTATATTAGGATTTATTTTACAGGTAAGTATTTAGCTTTAAATAGGAATAATTTATTTAATAAGAGTTAATTTATTTCGTTAGATTTAAATTATATTTAACTTAGGGGGGTGTTAGTGTTAGGGTTAGACTTAGCTTTAGGGGTTAATAAATTTAATAGAGTAGCGGTGAGGTCCGGTCGGCAGATTAGGGGTTAATACTTGAAGTTAGGTGTCGGTGATGTTAGGGAGGGCAGATTAGGGGTTAATAATATTTATTATAGGGTTATTGAGGCAGGAGTGAGGCGGATTAGGGGTTAATAACTTTATTATAGTAGCGGTGAGGTCCGGTCGGCAGATTAGGGGTTAATAAGTGTAGGTAGGTGGCGGCGACGTTGTGGGCGGCAGATTAGGGGTTAATAAATATAATATAGGGGTCGGCGGTGTTAGGGGCAGCAGATTAGGGGTACATAGGGATAACATAGGTGGCGGCGGTATGCGGTCGGCAGATTAGGGGTTAAAATTTTTTATTAGAGTGCCGGTGATGTGGGGGGGCCTCGGTTTAGGGGTACATAGGTAGTTTATGGGTGTTAGTGTACTTTAGAGCACAGTAGTTAAGAGCTTTATGAACCGGCGTTAGCCCATAAAGCTCTTAACTCCTGGCTTTTCTCTGCGGCTGGAGTCTTGTCGTTAGATTTCTAACGCTCAATTCAGCCAAGACTCTAAATACCGGCGTTAGAAAGATCCCATTAAAACGATAGGATACGCAAATTGCGTAGGGGGATCTGCGGTATGGAAAAGTCGCGGCTGCAAAGTGAGCGTTAGACCCTTTCCTGACTTACTCTAAATACCAGCGGGCGGCCAAAACCAGGGTTAGGAGCCCCTAATGCTGGTTTTGACGGCTAACGCCAAACTCTAAATCTAGGCGATAATGTTGTTAGTTAATTATATGTAGTATTTTATTTAGATTTGTGGCTATCGCCAACTTTTTATCTTCTTTTACCTATTGTATAGCATACACAATAAATATTGATTTTTATAGTACACACCTTCTGATTAAATTTTTATTCCAGTGTTATATAAACATATATCCCCTAAGCCCTTAAATATAGGAGCCACTGAATACATATATCTATTAGTATTTTTCATAAATTCATTGGTCTGAGAAGTAATCATTAGTCTGAAAGAGACTTATGCTCCTTAGCTTTGGATACCAATATATGAAATATAGGAGTCTTTGATTGTATATGTTTATAGGTATTATTTTAAAAACTCATTGGTCTGAGAAATACTCATTAGTCTGAAAGAGATTGTATACCCCTTTGCTTTGTAGCTCACACATACATCCTACCTTGTGTAATTTTCAGTATTTATCTTGTCTGCTGTTTGGGAGCAGCTTAGTATATGTGTAGGGGTTTACTTGCGCACTATTTAACCTTTTCTGTTTGCACACTGGACATATATAATGTCTCCCCCCATTCTGTTTAAATCCCGAGTAGCTATGGAGCGTTTCCCAGGGTTGTTAAAGCCTATGGGGCCTATTTATTAATGGTCTTGCGGACCTGATCCGACAGTGCGGATCAGGTCCGCAAGACCTCGCTGAATGCGGAGAGCAATATGCTCTCCGCATTTACCATTGCACCAGCAGCTCACAAGAGCTGCTGGTGCAACGCCACCCCCTGCAGACTCGCGGCCAATTGGCCGCCAGCAGGGGGGTGTCAATCAACCTGATCGTACTCGATCGGGTTGAATTTTGGTGATTCCTGTCCGCCTGCTCAGAGCAGGCGTACAGCGTTATGGAGCAGCGGTTTTTAGACCGCTGCTTCATAACTGCTGTTTCTGGCGAGTCTGAAGATGCGCCAGAAACAGGGGCCAACAAGCTCCATATGGAGCTTGATAAATGGGCCCCTTTGACATAAATGGTGACAAGCTCCACCGGCAAATTTTTTATACGGTTTCGTCGGGGGGCCATTTGGGAGAGGAAGAGAAAAAAAAAGGGGGGGGGAGTTAGGGAGGGAAGAAGGGGAAGCTAGATGACAGCTGTGGGATACTGAGAAGGAAAGGTGGGAGGGAGTGTTAGAGGAAAGTTTAGGATGAGGAGAGGGAGAGAGAAAAGGCAAGGCTGTTTAATTTAAACTTGGACTACTCGAAGTAATCTAAAAAAGGGGATATTTGCGGGGAGTGAAAGGGTAGCAAATCATGTAGTTGTAGTTTTCTCTAATAAATAGTTCTAGATCTGCAATATACCAAAAACAAAATCAGGGGTAGTAATCCCTGTACTTTCACATATTGAAATATAAACTTTAAAAATATACATTTGTAAGTAAGTGCAACCTTAGTTAAATAATTGTGCTTGTACGTGTCTGAACATATAACTCAAGGACCGCAATAGGTCAAATAGTGCTAACTACAGCGTGGTGTAACATGAACACAAATTATATGAAGCATATCTTTATCCCTACACCAGCAAGTAGCGCCAGAATTTGGCGGGCAGACTAACAACGTGGTACAGGTTATGTATCATGACTTTGAACGTGTAGCTACTTTCCAGCTTGTGTAATCTCCAAAGTGTTAAAACATTAAGGCTGTGATCATTCATAAGTAAACAGAAGATATTTGTGTAATATGGAAACTAGGCTATAATTACTACAATGGATCCCACCCTCTAGTGCAAACATATAACTGGTATCTAAGCCTGTATGGCTATTAAGATAAAATTAGCAACCTTTACCACTTAACGGTGGTCAAAACTGGGAGGAAGGTAAACACACTGTTACACTAAAGAAAAAAGAAGCATAAACTTAGCTGTACAGTCGTCTGCAGTCCACTATGGATGTAGCACAGAGTTCATGTAGAGGCAAACTGCCTCTTCCAAGCCAATATAAATTGGCCGGTCGTATCAGAAAAGCTTTATTCTTCTCTACCAATTTTCAGCCTGGATGGTGCTCATGTATATTGAGGCCTGCTCTGGGCCCATCAGAAACCGAGCCCGTTGCAGAAGGTGGGGACCGTATCTTCGTTCCCAATGTTTGATTGAAGGCTGGTAAATCTGCCGCAGCTCTGTAGACAGCAGAATTATTATCTTTGGTGGCAATGATGCACGTAGGGAACCCCCATTTGTAAGGAATGTTCTCCTCTTTATGGACTGTGGTAATGAATCGTAGATCCCTTCTTTTTTTGAGGATGGCAGGACATATATCTGTGAATATTTGTACTTCAGCTCCCTCATATGTTAGCAGATGCCTGGTTCTAGCATGCTTGAGGATGTCTTCTTTATATTTAAAGGAAAGAAGCTTAACTGGATCTCTGCTGCTGACAGTGTATTTTTGATTAACTTAAATAGCTCTTGGATATATTGGTGTAGGGCTGGAGGGGTCACTGATTCCGGAATGCCACGGAGCCGCAGATTATTCCTTCTGCTCCTATGTTCAAGGTCCTCTATGCGTTCCATAAGATTATGTACCGCCACTTCTTGGGATTGCATACAGCTTGATTGATGTTACAAATTTGAGCAAACGCTTTCCTGCTTTTCCTCTATCTGAGTGACCCTTAGATCAACTGCAATTATATATTTTTTAAGTTCTCCAAACATGTGTTTCACATCAAGCATGGCTTCTTTGATGTCCTCTTTAGAGGAGAGGTGTTTTAGGTCTTCTTTAGTCATATAATTATGGTGAGCTGGTTCTACATTATGTACCTGGGCAGCAACCATTTGTTTGCGGAATTCCTAAGGGTCTTTACTGGGGCAGGTAGGTGGGTCTGCTGAGATCAGGTAGCTGTCCATGTTGGTAGACTGGGAGCCTTTGGGTGGCCTAGCAGCCCTTTATTTGGCATTACAATGTGTATAGCTTGTGAATGAAGATATAGATCTCTAAAGAGGGTGAAACTGATGCAGGAGAGTCTATATGCTTCTTTGTGACTTAGATATGAGGGAGCCTCAGCTCTCAACTAATGTAAAATGTCTTCCACACATTGCACAAACGTCCTAGGCCTCATTTACTCCTTTATACCAGCAGCAGAGTAATTGTAGATAGAGAGCAGTATCTATGGTGCATCCTATAATACTTCAGATTTTGATCTATTCTTGGGAGGTTTATAAGAAGCTATTTTAGCTTGTGGGCCTTATAGTGGGGGAGCATTATGTGTAGGGTATGTAATAATACTATTTCCAGTACCTGGTTACTACATACAGCCTGGGTTCGTCCTGTATGCTCTGGAAAATAGCTGTGAGTCCAGATGGCTGTGCGAATCAGCTCCACGCTGTGCTGGGAAACAGTCTGGCTCAGCCCGTAGATGAGCTATTCGTTAATACCCCTACTGCAGCTGTTGTGAAGCGATTACCACCTCCCCTTTTCAAGAGGTTGATCAGCTGAAATCTCCAGCCGCTACTGCAAGGTCGCTCACCCCACGTGCTATGACGCCAATTGCGGGCTGGTGCCTGTAAGGATCCATCTGCAGAGCCTGCTGCGGCTAGTGTCCAACACGGATCAGGACTTATAAGCTGATGGGAACTCTGAGTCCATCTCTCTTAGCGACGGATCAAGCGATGCCTCAGTAGCAACGTCGAAAAAACAGGTAGGCCAAACTGCTCCTCACTCGGCATCAGTCGGCAGATCAATCTTCTATCCGGTTTAGGGAGCGTTCGCTCAAAGGAACTATGGCCTATAATAGTTGGTGCTGTGCCAGCAAATTACCAGACATGCACACTTGAGGTTAGGGTTGCAGATGGATTTATATGTGTGTACTAGGGACTGCAGAGCTCTAACAGTGTGCAGCCATTATCCAGCGTGGCTAGGCTCTGCCCACAAGATTAAACATTTTTAAAATTAAAACTACTAACATTAAAAATAAACAATTTGGTTTTTTTTAACTCAGAATTACTAAACTACTACTATACTAAGTTCAAGTCTAATAAGTAAACTTTTAAACTAACAATTAATCTGCGGTCCTGCAGATAAAAGTTAATTAAACAAAAAAAATAAAGCTGAAAATATTGGAATACAAATGTACACAAACACACAAGGTGCAGGTATATTATTGTAATTTATTTCCCTTAAGTAGGCAGATTCCAAAAAGCAAGCTAATGAAGCTATATGTCACTCAGTGAGGGGGGCACAGCCACACAATAACTGTTAACACTAGTGAATATAAAAGATCTGAGCATCTGAGCACTTTGCAATAATTTCAAAATAGCCATTAACTTCCCTCCCTTCCCCTGAGCATGCTGGTTGGCTAGAAAATGTCACAGGCTTCCACTGACAGGCTAAGAGAAACTGTCAATCTATTCTGCTGCTCCTACCTGGTTAACAATCATTGGATAATGCCTGCTTGCATCATAAAAACAGCATATACCAAACGAAAACAAAAACAAACATTTTACAATAAAATAAAGCTCTTTTATTTTTGTTTTAGATTATATTTGTTTTAGGACGTTTTAGTTTTCTGTAAAGCAAAGAAAATAACAAAAATAAAATTTTCGTTATATTCTTTGATTCTTCCGAAAATTAATGCACATGTCTAATCTCAAATGCAAACCAGCTCTCACCTTACACACATAATCACCTTTCACAAAAGCATTAAAAAATGGTTATAGCACAGCCAGGTTTCCACCCTCCCCCCGGGAAGAGCCGGGTCATCAGTGCTGCCGGAGAATATCGGCTTACTGAATCTCTTCAACACCTATAGCTAACTGGGCTCTACTTTTTTGGCAACACTTCAGAAAATAAATAATAGGAGGTAGTGTGCGGAACTCTCCTTCTACACCCCCTTTAACAATGCTCAGTATGGGAGAATCGGTGATACAAAATCACCTACTATCATCAATGGAAAAGCTGGAGAAAATATTTGAAATATTACTAGACAAGGCTCCATATGACTACCTACTGAACAAAATCTGTACCTCTAGCAGACGGAGCAATCAGCGAGAAGGAACCTCTTATATCCACAACCAAAATGGCGATGGCCTTGGGGAGACTACAGTACCTAGCAGTGTTCCTCGCAAAAACTACACAGGGCGACACAACATTATACCCCACTACGGAGAATCGCAGCCACCAATGGTCTCTAGACCCAATTCAGACCGCAAGCTTAAAAGTGTAAAAGGACTAGTCCTGATTCCTATTAGGGATCATCACTCAACATCAACCCTTCCTCATATACCGGCACCCGCTAGAAGGCACAGGAGCTCCCAGCAGGACGAGATCACAGTGAGAAAACATGGTAACGCGGCTGACACCTCTAAGCCACAAGAATCTAAATCCAAGGGGTCTGAGTATACATCCGGAGTCGAGAAGATTATTCTCCCAGAGGCCTCACAGCAGAGGGTAAAGCTGCCAAAAAGACTCCTCGCTCTGCTCTTAGACCGTTGGTCTGACACTACGGATGAGATCGGATGCCGGAGATACGCATTTGCCACAGGTGGGGACATTAGACTCTTACAAAGGGACGACCAGTTACCAACAATAGGAGAGGGGTAGCCTTCAGATGACCTTCTTGGATGATACTTTGACCAGCCTGGTCATATAGGAATTTATTGCCTGTTCCCATTGCATGTGTAAATAGTTCATTTTGCAAATCCTATAGTTTAATAGGAAGTTGTGCTTAACTTTTATTATCAGAGACTATTGTCGATAAATGGGAAAGTATATTAGAGCAGATTACATCAGTTTACATATATGGTAAAGTTAGAGTCTATGTTAGGTGGTATCTGAGCATGCTTATTATACCCCCTCCAAAGAGTCTACATAAGATATGCTAAGTTGTGAGGTTTATATATACAAATTTTCTCTCGCAGATCAATTTCTGTCTTCTTACTCACACTGTGAGGTCGCTACCACTTGAGCTATTTATTAAAACTGCTGCTTTCACACATATAAGTTAGACCTGACAGATTGCTCAGTTTATGACCTCCCCCTCCTCTGTGGGGTCTGCGGCCGGGGCCCGGGTAGGCGGGACAGATTAATACTCTAACAGGACAACAGCCATAAGCGCTAATTCTCTTTACCTCCATGCCGGAGATATAGCTCCAAGTACTTCCATTTGTTTTGTCTCCACCTCCCACGGATATCTAAGCACCAAAATACAATGTGTTGTAGCATATATATTACTAACGCCAAGTAACAATTTTAACTTTTATCATTTCCCTAGTTTAACCCAAACCCTATCTCTAAATGTTTTAAATACAGTTGACATGTGACTTTGATGTAGGCAGATGAGAGGCTTTTACAGACATACACTAAGCTAGCTTGCTTCACTCACATTGTCACAGCTCCTTTATCTCCTTTCCCGTTTTCCTTTCTTTACTCTCTCCCCTGCTCCTTATGTTCTTTTTCTTGTTTTTTGCTCTGAGTTCCCATTACTATTTTTATCAGCCTTATTAATTAGATCCATGAGTGGTCTATATAGTTAAGAATGGGAACAATAAGGAAATACACTGACTTAAAGAATATGATTTTCTGTTTTGCTTTAATAATTATGTTTATGTCATGTTCTTATAGAGCCTTTGCAATGTACCATAATGATGATGATTTATTTTGCTTCTTTCCTGGTGAATATTTTGTACATTCAGTTTATGACGTGTATTGTTATATATAACCTAAATAAAGCTCTTTTGAAAAAAAAAAATAATAAAAAAAAAAAAATGGTTATAGCGCCATCTTGGATTTTAAATAGTTAAAAAAATTACCAAAAACTACTATTCACACAAATTTTCACCCAACATACCCTTATCACACAATCTATTCAAATACCAACTTTCAAACAAATCTTTGTAGCCGATTCTCAGATAAATTTGTCTAAATCACCAACTTTGAGACTATGGGGTTTTCAGATCATACCCCTGTTTTTTCAATCTCAAATATCTCAAATACTGTTAAACTTAATCACTTCAAAGTTTCCAGTTTTGTAGCTTTAGTTTTGTGGATTCTCAGTAGCTTTGGTTTTGTAGATTCCCAGTAGCAGCTGGAGATTTCAGCTGATCAACCTCTTGAAAAGGGGAGGCGGCAATCACTTCACAACTGCCAAATTTCAGCAATAACCTATTTTTTTTATTAAAATCATTCTCAACTTAAACTGTTCCCATAATATAATTTTTTCAGCCCTTTCCAAACAAATACCTTGAAATATGCTATATCATTTTTAATCAATTTTAATATATTTTTATGTTTTATGAATAGAAATACTTGATATTCCTATGTTCTTTATATATATATATATATATATATATATATATATATATATATATATATATACAGTATATGTATATATATATACAGGGAGTGCAGAATTATTAGGCAAGTTGTATTTTTGAGGATTAATTGTATTATTGAACAACAACCATGTTCTCAATGAACCCAAAAAACTCATTAATATCAAAGCTGAATAGTTTTGGAAGTAGTTTTTAGTTTGTTTTTAGTTATAGCTATTTTAGGGGGATATCTGTGTGTGCAGGTGACTATTACTGTGCATAATTATTAGGCAACTTAACAAAAAACAAATATATACCCATTTCAATTATTTATTTTTACCAGTGAAACCAATATAACATCTCAACATTCACAAATATACATTTCTGACATTCAAAAACAAAACAAAAACAAATCAGTGACCAATATAGCCACCTTTCTTTGCAAGGACACTCAAAAGCCTGCCATCCATGGATTCTGTCAGTGTTTTGATCTGTTCACCATCAACATTGCATGCAGCAGCAACCACAGCCTCCCAGACACTGTTCAGAGAGGTGTACTGTTTTCCCTCCTTGTAAATCTCACATTTGATGATGGACCACAGGTTCTCAATGGGGTTCAGATCAGGTGAACAAGGAGGCCATGTCATTAGATTTTCTTCTTTTATACCATTTCTTGCAAGCCATGCTGTGGAGTACTTGGACGCGTGTGATGGAGCATTGTCCTGCATGAAAATCATGTTTTTCTTGAAGGATGCAGACTTCTTCCTGTACCACTGCTTGAAGAAGGTGTCTTCCAGAAACTGTCAGTAGGACTGGGAGTTGAGCTTGACTCCATCCTCAACCCGAAAAGGCCCCACAAGCTCATCTTTGATGATACCAGCCCAAACCAGTACTCCACCTCCACCTTGCTGGCGTCTGAGTTGGACTGGAGCTCTCTGCCCTTTACCAATCCAGCCACGGGCCCATCCATCTGGCCCATCAAGACTCACTCTCATTTCATCAGTCCATAAAACCTTAGAAAAATCAGTCTTGAGATATTTCTTGGCCCAGTCTTGATGTTTCAGCTTGTGTGTCTTGTTCAGTGGTGGTCGTCTTTCAGCCTTTCTTACCTTGGCCATGTCTCTGAGTATTGCACACCTTGTGCTTTTGGGCACTCCAGTGATGTTGCAGCTCTGAAATATGGCCAAACTGGTGGCAAGTGGCATCTTGGCAGCTGCACGCTTGACTTTTCTCAGTTTATGGGCAGTTATTTTGCGCCTTGGTTTTTCCACACGCTTCTTGCGACCCTGTTGACTATTTTGAATGAAACGCTTGATTGTTCGATGATCACGCTTCAGAAGCTTTGCAATTTTAAGAGTGCTGCATCCCTCTGCAAGATATCTCACTATTTTTGACTTTTCTGAGCCTGTCAAGTCCTTCTTTTGACCCATTTTGCCAAAGGAAAGGAAGTTGCCTAATAATTATGCACACCTGATATAGGGTGTTGATGTCATTAGACCACACCCCTTCTCATTACAGAGATGCACATCACCTAATATGCTTAATTGGTAGTAGGCTTTCGAGCCTATACAGCTTGGAGTAAGACAACATGCATAAAGAGGATGATGTGGTCAAAATACTCATTTGCCTAATAATTCTGCACTCCCTGTATATATATATATATATATATATATATATATGGAACAGAAGAGAGAAGGGCGCACAGCAAACGAGTCCTTTCTGGTGTAGACATCAAACAAACTTGAAAATGTTCAATAAAATAAGGCCAAATGGACACTCATGTGTTTCAACCTCAACTCCTATGAGGTATGGATAAGACACTGTGTGGCATATAGCCACTACGGATTGCAGCTTGATTCTCCTCCTTTGGCAACAAACGTTACTACTCTCTTTCAGATGTAGTCCTCACCTCCCCAACAGAAGATAAACCGTTTCGGAAGGGAAGCTGTTAATCTGTGTAGAATAGGTCTGTGTGACCCCTTTTTTATATAAGGGAGGAAAGATATGGGCATGCAAACCAGCTTTTTGGGAAAAGTGCACTTTATTTAACATAGGCTCTTATGTTAATTCCTCCAGTGTGTTTGGAGCAATTTTATGATTGAAAAATATATATTTGTTATATGCACCCAATGTTTTTAGCTTTATGCGTGCTCATAAGAACCTATGTTAAATAAAGTGCGCTTTTCCAAAAAAGCTGGGTTGCATGCCCATTTCTCTCCTCCCTTAAATTTTATTGGGCATTTTTAAGTTTGTTTGATATACTACACCAGAAAGGACTCTTTTGCTGTGCACCCTTCCCTCTTCTGTTCCAGATTTTCTTTGGAAGCTCTCCTGTCTCCGGGTGGATTCCATTTGTCTTTTGAGATTAGGCTGCGATTGAAGGATACACCTTTTTTACCCTCCTCTCACTCATTCTGAATTGGTTTTGTTTGGGACTAAATAGGGGGAGAACTGTATCTCCAGGACATTTCTGGTATTCCAGATTTTGGGATCACTGTATTTGTAGCGCTGTATTTTTCCAGTGTTTTATATATATATATATATATATATATACTGTATATATATATATACAATCTGTATCTATTCATTTAGATATATAGGTATAGATATGTATATTCCCAACATACCTTCAGCTTTAGCACAGTTGGTCTATTGCAGCTTTGGGTTTTTTAAATTGCATGTTTTATCTGAATCCTGAAGTGGGCTTTAAATAAAAAACATGTAGCCATAGCAGGAAAATAACTCTCAACCTTCAGCTTACAAGCTAGCAAAGTTTACCACTAAGCCATTGTGGGACACTTAGAACCAGATCCACGCTTGGCCAATCAGGATTACAAATTACTTTTCTAGTCTTATGTTGAAAATCACTCTGGCAAATTTT
This sequence comes from Bombina bombina, assembly GCF_027579735.1. Lineage (NCBI taxonomy): Eukaryota > Metazoa > Chordata > Amphibia > Anura > Bombinatoridae > Bombina > Bombina bombina. Next base: position 599,886,844 of record NC_069499.1, on the reverse strand, counting down.
TTTCGAGGAGAAAACATATAAGCAGGTTGAAATGTCCAAGGAACTACTAAAGCATCCACTACCTCTGCTTGAGGATCCCTGGACTTCGCAAAGTACTAGGAAAGTTTAATGTTCAAACAAGAGGCCCTTAGATCTATTTCTGGTAGGCCCCAAAGATCCACAATCAGATAAAACAAATGCTAATAAAGAGACCACTCCCTTGGCTGTAGAGACAAATTAATGAGAAAGTCTGCCTCCCATTGTTCACTCTTGAGATGTGAATCATAAGATTTAGGCAAGAATTGACTTATGCCCAAGAAAGAATCTGAGACACCTCCATCAAGGTTAGAGAACTGTGAGTTCCCCCTTCATCACTGACAGAGTTTACTGTTTTGGCATTGTCTGTCTGGAAATGGTGATGACTCCTTAATTAACATAGGCTAAACTTGAAGGGTCCTGAGAATTGTATGGAGTTTTATAATATTGACTGGCAATCTCACCTCTGAGGAGTCCCAAACCCTATGTTGTCAGAGATCCCCAAACAGCTCTCCAACCTGAAAATTTGTATCTGTGGTAACCACAGATCAGGTAGGACAAGTAAGAAGCCTCCTGAATAATAAATTGACAATTCAGCCACCAAGTCAGAAACTGGTTTGTATTGGAATCTAAAATATCTTTTGCAATAGCTAGGTATAAACCTTGCGTCAATGACGCAGCACATAAAGCTGAAGACTGAAGAGGTCTCATGTGAAATTGAGCAAATGAAAATTATGAGACCTAGTACTTCTATTCACTGAAGGAAGTAAAAGAGACTGAAGGTTCAGATAGGTTAAAGGGACAGTCTACACCTGAATTTTTATTGTTTTAAAAGATAGATGATCCCTTTATTACCCATTCACTAGTTTTGCATAACCAACACGGTTATATAAATATACTTTTTACCTCTGTGATTACCTTGTATTTAAGCCTCTGCCGACTGCCCCCTTATTTCAGTTATTTTGACAGACTTGCATTTTAGCCAAAAAGTGCTGACTCCTAGATAACTCCATGTGCGTGAGCAGTGTTATCTATATGACACACATGAACTAACACCCTCTAGTGGTGAAAAACTGTCAAAATGCATTCAGATAAGAGGTAGCCTTCAAGGCCAAAGAAATTAGCATATGAACCTCCTAGGTTTAGCTTTCAACTAAGAATACCAAGAGAACAAAGCAAAATTGGCGATAAAATAAATTGTTTAAAATGACATGCCCTATCTGAATCATTAAAGTTTATTTTGGGCTAGACTGTCCCTTTAATATCAGTGTTATCTGTCTCTACTCTGTTAGAGAAAAATTAATGGACACAGAATTTGTTTGAAGGAACAACAGTAGTTGTTTCATGTGAAATTCTGTTAAAGAAAAGGACTGAGCTAGTACCAAGATATCATTCAGGTAATTGATTTGTGTGGCGAAAGCACTGGCATACCCTGAGTTCTGTAATAGACAAAAGGTTATCCAGAACCTTGATATTATTAATTTCCAGGTACTGACCAGGCCTGACCCTGCTTAACTTCTGAGATCAGACAGGATCGGGTGCATTCAGGGCAGTGTGGCAGTAGGCTGGTGTTGTAGCTAGACTATAGTGGAAGAGCAACAAACTGATAAAGTTTTTCCAGAAACATCAGAAACTGATGTTTTGAGTAAAATGGATAAGGAAGGTAAGCATCCTTTAATCGAATATGGACATAAACTGACATTGATTAAGGTAGAATAGTTATGAAAGTTCCATTCTGAAAGATGGAATTCTTACAAACTGTTTAGAGTTCAAGATCTAAAATTAGTCTGACGGTGTCTTCCTTCTTTGGAACAATGAAGAAATTTGATTAAAATCCCATTCCCTCTTCTTGCATTGAACTGGAATAATTATTCCCATATCATAACAGAGGCCAAGACTGAAGAGCCCTGAAATTTGAGATAGTTTGAAGATTTTTTTTTTTTGATAGAAAAATCCCTCCCTTTTAGAGGCCTTGTTCTTAAACAAATGCTTAAACAAATATTCTTGAGAATAATGTTCTAAACCCAGAGGTCTGGGACAGACTGAACCCAAGCCTCCTGGGGCTGCACTTATAATACATTTCACTACTTACTCTGAGATTAGGAGTGGTATTTAAATGGTGGAACACGAGGTATTGGAGCTTATGTGCGTATGCTACTGAAATAGTAATTTTGGGAACCAACTTCTTATCCTGTTCTAATCCTGTTGGACTTGTTCTAATAAGCATTAGGTCCCCAGAGTAAACTATAGGAACCTTGCTTTAAACAGAGGAGTCATTGATCTGTTCTTTTGTATTGATAAAAGAAAATAATTATTAGTTGTTCATTTTTTTTGTAGCCTTCCTGTCTTGAGACAAAAAAGCTCCTTATCTTCTGTATTAGTAGAGACCTCTTTCTTTGAAAAGAAAGAGACAATAATCTAGATTTTTTATATACCATTTTAAGCATTCCAGGATGTAAGCCACAGGCCCTCCTAATAAGATTAGCTAGAGACATGTTGTTGACATAGATTTTTAGAATATCAAATACAACATCACAAATAAAAAAAATTGTATTCTGAAGCAAACTTAATAGTTATAACGAACAGTATTATCAGAAAAAAACTGCTCTTAAAAACTGGACAACCGGAAATTAGAAGTAGTAACTAAAACGGAAATAGAAAAAGCTGGTCTGAGAATTTTACCAATATGTAAAAAATAAATGCAACTTTTAAGCCTTGCAAAAAAGATTAACAGACACACCCGGTTTAAATCATTCCTTAGCAATCAGGTCAGAGACAGCAGTTCTCACAAAGATTAACAACAGTTTTAAACATTGATTTTAAACTTTTGCAAAGTTTATCATTTGAATACTCTAAGAACTCTTTAAAAAATTAATGATGTGTTCAACTTAAAAGAAAAAAAGAGTAATTATCTGGTTTCTACAGCAGATGAGGGATCCTCACTCTTTAGAGGAAATCTCATTATCTGAAGATACTACAGTATCCCTTGGAACCGGTTACATAGCACTTAGAACGAAAACATCTTAACTGGTCATTTATGCTTGTGTGAAGGCATATGAGCAGCAACAAACCTTATAAATAGTGTCACAGAATATAACTGTGTAGTCAGAACTTCTTTGTTAGTATCATCCTGAAATAAACAGAGAACAAATGTATTAGTACCCAAAGAAATATTAGATTGGTCAGTATGCATTTAGCATATCTAAACATGAGTCACATAAATTAGTTATTTTATAATAAGCACACTTAAATAATGATAGAAAAGTGTTTAGGAGACTCAGTTCTAGGGTAAGTTTAGGGACAGAGTTCGCTGCTCCTTATAGCATAAGTAAAGCAATAAACACTAAACACCCCCCTAAGAAATCTTTTTTAATGCAGGTATACTAGTATCCCTTGGAACATATTCAGTCTAGTTTTTTAAACTAAATATTGAAGGCACAACCGAGGTGTAAGTAGCTGCAGGTATGATACCTGCATAGAATCAATACTAATTATTAGTGTAAATATACACGTCTATTCCACTAAATATAAGCAGGTAAATTAATTGCAATACCAATTGCACACAAGAGTTTCTGTTGAAAAATTCTAGGTATTACGTGACATTGTCACGCCAAGCCAAGTAGACTACAATCGGTGCCTAAGTGTGTTTTTAAAGTTTTTCCTATTTTATTTCTAGACCCCAATAAAAGTTAAATTTTAATTATAGCTAAGTTTGTGTCTCCTCAAATCTTGGATTTCATTTTTGATTTCTTTACATCAATATTACTCAATAGTGACCTGTGAGTGCTTTAAAGTGTATTCTTTCTCTTTTTGCTCCAGTAATCAATGCTATACACATAGCACCAAACTTAGCCATTTAAGTTGGCTGATAACATAAAAGGCCTTATAAGTTGGCCAGATATTAAATAAACCAGGTCCTGTATATACCTGTAGTGCCATTGGTAACTTTTCTCAATAAACCTTCCTAGATTATGTTATCTCCGTTGCAGGGTTCTCCATGGATCCTGACAAGTTATCTGCAGTTCTGCAGTGGCCTCGCCCAGTTGGTCTTCGGTCTATTCAACGTTTTTGGGGGTTCGCCAATTACTATAGAAAGTTTATTAAAAACTTTTCTTCCTTGGTCAAACCTATCACAGACATGACCCGTAAAGAGAATGATCCACTCCATTGGTCCCCTACTGCCATTAAGGCTTTGATAGTCTTAAAACTGCCTCTTGCTGCCGCTCCAGTTCTGGCTCATCCTAACCCTGTCCTGCCTTTCGTTCTTGAGGTCGATGCGTCTGAGACTGAAGTAGGTGCCCTCTTGTCTCAACATCCTACGTCTGACGGTTCCTTGCATCCGTGTGGTTTCTTTTCTAAGAAATTGTCTCCAGCGGAGTGCAATTATGAAATTGGTGACAGGGAATTACTGGCCATAATTTTGGCACTCAAGGAATAGAGGCATCTTCTCGAGGTTACTAGCGTGCCAGTGCTCATTCTTACTGACCACAAGAATTTAAGTTATCTATCTGAAGCAAAACGTTTGTCCCCCCGACAGGCCAGATGGGCGCTATTTTGTCTTGGTTTAATTATGTTGTCTGCTACTTGCCTGGTAGTAAGAATGTTAGGGCTGATGCCCTCTCTCGACAATTTTCGCCTCTGTCCAAGGAGGAGTCTGTACCTACTCCAGTAATACCTACTGACCATATTTTGGCTACCATATGTACTAATTTGACTTCTCCCTTGGGGGAGGAGATCCTGGCTGCACAAACCAATGCACCTCCTGAGAAAACTAGTGGTAAGTGTTTTGTTCCTGAGAATCTTCAAACTAAACTTATGCACATTATCACAATCCTAAAGCCGCAGGTCACCCAGGCAAGAACCAAATGATTTGGTCTGTCACTCGACAATTCTGGTCTTCGTTCTGATGCTGCTGCGTATGTTGCCTCCTGCTCAGTTTGTGCATAGAATAAGACTCCTCAACGTCTTCCTGTGGGTCTTCTTCAACCTATTGCTAATGGTGAGCGTCCTTGGACACATCTTTCCATGGACTTCATTGTCGAGCTCCCTGTTTCCAATGGCAATACTGTTATCCTTATGGTGGTTGACCGTTTTTCTAAAATGTCCCATTGCATTCCCTTGAAGAAGTTGCCTACCGCTCAGGAGCTTGCTTCAATTTTTGCTCGGGAGCTCTTCTGTTTACATGGGTTACCCAAGGAAATCGGGGTAGCCAGTTTGTCTCCAGATTTGGTTTTCCTTTTGTGCTCAAATGGGGATCTAGCTTTCCTTGGCTGCGGAACGGTCTAATCAAGCTCTGGAACAGTTCCTCCGTTGCTATGTCTCAGATCACCACAATAATTGGTCTGAACTGTTACCTTGGGCAGAGTTTGCTCGTAATAGAGCTATTAATGCTTCCTCCAAGTTATCCCCATTCATGGCGAATTATGGGTTTCAACCATCCTTGTTGCCCGATTCATTCATGTCTCAGGGTATTCCAGCTTTGGAGGAGCATCTCCGGCAACTCCATTCCACGTGGGTGCAGATTCAGGATTGCCTTCATCGTTCTATGCAGCGCCAAAAGTTCCAGGCTGATCATAGGCATCTGCCCCCGCCTTCCTACCAGGTTGGTAAGAGAGTTTGGCTGTCCTCCTGCAACTTGAACCTTCATTTGCATACCAATAAACTGGCTCCCCATTATGTTGGTCCTTTTCGAATACTCCGATGGGTCAATCCTGTGGCCTACGCCCTTGACCTTCCTCCTGCAATGCGCATCTCCAATGTTTTTCATGTCTCCCTCTTGAAACCATTGGTTTGTAATTGGTTTACCACTGTGTTGCCTCGTCCCCGTCCTATCTTTGTTGACAACCATGAGGAGTATGAGGTCAGCAGCATTATTGACTCACATATGTCCAGGGACCGCGTACAGTATTTGGTTCACTGGAGGGGCTACGGTCCGGAGGAGCGTTCATGGGTTCCCTCCTCTGATGTTCATGCTCCCGCCCTCCTTTGTGCCTTCCATTCCCGTTTCCCCAATAAGCCTTTTGTCGTCCCGTGGGGGAGGGGTCATTGTGGGGAGGGTACTGTCAGGGTTTTTTCCCTCCTTTGTTTGCCATGTGCTGCTGGCAGCCATTTTACTCAACTCTCTTGCTGACTCTGGTGCATACTGTGCGATGCTGCTCATTTCTTGCACTTCCTTTTATGGCTAGACTGGTGTTCATCATCAATGTGAGACAGGATGCAGTCTCAGAATTGTGATGTCATCACTTATTATTTAAAGGGCCTCTGTTCAGTATGCTTTGTCCTTGCATTGTCTCAGACCTGTTTGTGAGAGCTCCTGTGTATTACCTGGCTGTCTGACGTCCCTCCTGGTTCCTAATCCCTGACTTGTTCCTGACTCTGCTGTTCTCCTTGTTCCTGATTCCAGCTCGTCTGACTACTCGCTTTGGCTCCTGACTCGGCTCATCTGACTATTCACTTTGGCTCCTGACTCGGCTCGTCTGACTACCAGCTCTGGTTTTGATTCCTGGCTTGTTATTTGTTTTGTGGACTTTTTATTATTTTTTGCTATTAATAAAGGTGTGATTATTTTTGCACTTCTCGTCTCAGTCTAATTCCTGGCACCCTGACACACTGGTCCATTATTAAGCAAGTAGCAGACAGCCAAACCTGTACTGAAACATATCAGCAGAGGTAATAGGAGTATAATGTAGATCTGTAAAGGGAGGCAGAAGACGAGTCCTTGCGACCGAATTTGCAGAGGGCCTATGAAGGATTTCCCATGAGCTGAAACATTTATATCATAAAACATACCCTGAAAAGCCGATGCAAGCTATTTTAGGGCAGGTTAGCATGCGTATTACAAAATAAAAGTAAAATGTTTGAGAAAAAGGCAATGCAAGCTACCTTCATGATTTAGGATCTTCAACATTCTCATTGACAACCTATCTGCCCCTGCTGCCTCTAAACTTCTTTCACTCACATCCTCCTTCGGTCTCTCACAATCCACCCTTTTCCCTACCCACCGTGATGGACACTCTATCGACCTGGTATTTCCTACCTCTGCTCTATATCTGACCTCACCTGCCGCCCTTTTCCCATTTCAGATCATCACCTGGTCACCTATAATATTACTGCTACAGCTAAACCCACTTCTCCATCCTGCCCCCACACCTGTAGAAATCTACATGCTGTGGATCCGCTCTAATTTTCAAAAATCATTCAAGATCTCCTCCCTCACACTTCCACTATAACCTGTCCTGATTTCGCTACAACCCACTATAACAAAATTCTCTCCTCTACACTAGACGCACTTGCCCCTCCTCAACTGCGCAAAAAATCACACCGTCAGTTACAGCCCTGGCACTCTCAGCAACCACGCAATTTGCAAAAATGCTTCTGTACTGCTGAGCATGTCTGGAGGAAAACTCACTCTGAACCTGATTTCATCCACTATAATGTTATTCTTCGTTCATACACTTCTGCCCTTCACTTACCCAAGCAAACCTACTTCTCTTCTCTCATATCTACTCTTTCCCCAAACCTTAAATTACTCTTCTCCACCTTTAACTCTCTCCTCTACCCACCTGCTCCACCCCCCACCCCCGTCTGTCTTTAGTGCTCAAGACCAGGCAGACTACTTTTTAAACAAAACACGTACTATCTGAAACAACATCCCAACACCAACCTGCAATCTTACAACAGGCCCAGTTACTTCCTCTGCCACCCTCTACATCTTCCATCATGTTACTGAGAATGAAGTTTCTTCGCTACTATCTTCCTCACACCTCACTACCTGCCCGCTTGACCCTATCCCTTCCCATTTAATACCCTCCCTGTCTTCCACCTTCACTCCTGCTCTTAATAACATCTTCATCCTATCTCTCTCTACCGGTTCATTCCCATCTTCTTTCAAACATGCAAAGGTCTCTCCCATACTCAAAAAACCCTCCCTTGACACTAATTCTCCTGAGAACTACTACCCCATATCACTGCTTCCTCTAAAATCAAAACTACTGGAAAAACTAGTTTACAATTGCCTAACCCACTTCCTGTCCACCAACTCCTTGCTTGACCCACTGCAATCTTGATTCCACCCCAAACACTCAACTGAGACTGCCCTTACCAAGGTTACTAACGATCTTATTTCTGCTAAAAGTAATGGCCACTATTCTATACTTATCTTAATTGAACTCTCTGCTGCCTTTGACACAGTTTACCACCCCCTCATCCTACAGACCCTTAGCTCTTTTGGCCTCTGTGACACTGCTCTTTCTAGGATTCACTCTTATCTTTCTCACAGGTCTTTTTCTGTGTCATTTGCTGGAGACTCCTCCTCTCCAATGCCTCTGTCTGTTGGAGTACCTCAAGGATCTGTTCTGGGTCCTCTACTCTTCTCCATTTATACTTCTTCACTGGGTAAATGTATCAACAGTTATGGCTTCAAATATCACCTCTATGCTGATGACATCCAGATCTACCTCTCCACCCTGGTCTCTCTCCCTCTGTTCTTCAGCAACAGCTTATCTGATATTTCTTCCTGGATGGACTCTCACCACCTAAAGATTGACATGTCCAAGGCTGAGCTTCTTCTAATCCCCCCCCCTCAAGCTCTACACGACTTCTGACTTTTCTATCCCTGTCAATGGCATCACCATCTCCCCAAGTCCGCTGCCTCGGAGTTACACTTGACTCAAATCTATCCTTTGTCCCCCACATCCAATCGCTTTCTTCATCCTGCCGCAACCACCTACGCAATATTTCCAAGATTTGCCCTTTTCTGAGCGCTAACACCACTAAGCAAATAATCCACTCCCTTGTTATTTCCCGACTTGACTACTGCAATAACCTACTTACTGGCCTTCCTCTATCCCACCTCTCCAAACCTTCAATCCATCGTAAATGCCTCTGCCAGGATAATCTACCTTTCCTGTCGCTCTGTATCTGCTGCACCTCTCTGCGAGTCCATTTATTGGCTCCCCATTCACAGCAGAATTAAATTCAAAATCCTCAGCCTTACAAAGCTCTCACCAATGCCGCTCCCCACTACCTATCCTCTCTAATCAACAAGTATACTCCAGCCCACCCACTAAGATCCAACAATGACCTGCTCCTTGTATCTTCAACTATCACCTCTTCCCATGCTAGACTGCAGGACTTCTGTCATGCAGCATCTACCCTCTGAAACACTCTCCCTCATGCTGTCAGGCTTTGCCCTAATCTTTCTTCCTTTAAATGCTCCCTGAAGACTTTTTTGTTCAGAGAAGCCTACCACCCAACTCAGTAATACATTTATTTCAATTACCTAACATTTCCCTCATATAACTCTGCGTTAACATCTTTCTCAATCTTGCAGTCCTCACCTCCTGTTTCTCAACCTCCTACCTAACCTTCTAGATTGTAAGTTCCCATGGGAATAGGGCCCTCAATTCCTCCTGTTTGTGTTTGTAAATATTTGGCTTGTCGTTTACAAGTTTGATATTGTTTTATTTACATGCATTGTAGCCATGGACAGCACTGCAGAATATGTTGGTGCTTCATAAATAAAGTATTATAATAAATAATAACAATAATCTAAATGCTCAATCTGAATCACAAAATATTTTTTTGGGGTTTCACATCCCTTTAACTTTTGTGATGCTCACCTCATATTCTGCTTGGTTCACTTTTGTTTTATTCAGTAGAAAAGTACTCATACTCCTACTGATATATACACATAACTCCAATTTACTTCCACCCTCCTTTTGCTCTTAGGTAGATGCCGTTTGGGAGGTTGGACATCAATAGGATCATATTGTTACAAGTACTTTGGATACCCTGTGACCTTCAGCCAGGCTCAGGTAAGGAACAACCACATCCATTCTGTTTCTTAATATCTTCACCCTCATCTTGTCTGCAGTTGTTACACTTGACTTTGCTGGCAGGAGGTACAGGGCTATGGGTCTGATGTGCGCTTGATATCAAAACTATCATAACCATTGGTCCAATCTGAGGTATGAGCATACTACTAATAGGAGCTTTTGGGACATAGGGTTTTAATTTTCAGTATGATTATGACCTCACCTACTGTTTCCCCTGATCAGCCACTGGCCAACCAGTAATTTTGTGGAGGACTGCGGGCAATCCAAGTTCTAGCCCACTTCTATTCACAGTATTTCCCATCCTGTTTCTTCTACATCTTTTGTTCTAAATAATCCCCCTCTGTCCCTAGTGTCAGTCTAAGATCTATATTCACTAAAATATTTAATTGAATAGGTGGGAGGAGGAACTTGCCCCCCAAGAATCCCTAAGGTCATTTGGACCCACTTCTACTTTATAAGGCCTTGTATATTATTATTAAAGGTAGTGAGGCCCAATACTTGTGCATGGGGCAGGAGATAGTTCCAGAGTTCAATTGTTACTCAAACACTCTGCCCCAGACATTAAGTGCAAGCGCAAAACAGAAAACACCATACATTTAATAATTTTCATTACAGCAGGTGCTTTTTACTTGATTTTTCATTAAGCTAGCACATAAACCGGATATATTTTCTCAAATTGAATGTTTTTGACATTTCTGGAATTTGTACACTGTCACTTGCGTTCGCAAACCTTTTACCCGATTAGGGGCTAGATTACTAGTTGCGCGCAAACTGTAGTGAGGGGTATTTTATGGCTTTTTGAGCACAACAGAAATTGTGCGCACACGAGTTGAAAGTAAAAGCGTTCAATTTAATGCATGTTTGGTTAACTGTTATGCGAGACAAAAAAGTTGTCAAAAATACATTTAACACTAACAGTACAGTTACACTCACATTAACACTGTCTGATAGAAATGATTTAAAAAAATTGCATTAAAAAGTTATAAGATATGAGGACTCAAGTGTTAGAACGTATTTGTCTATGTATATGTATGTATCTCTATGTTAAATCCCTTGGGTGTTTATTCCAGTTTGCATGCTCTATTGATTTCTATGGGAGAATATGTTAATGCGGTCGGGATATTCAAAGTTCCACTTTTTTTTCTCCTTGGGTTTTCGCTTGCGTGCTAACTTTTTTCTTTAAACTCATAATACGAGCACGACCGGTATGCAAAAAGATTCTATCTAGTGAAGATAATGTGCAAGCTGGGGCGCTTAAAAGTGCTCCATTAGTAATCTAGCCCTAGGTAGTGCCCCAATTGATTACTGTTCTCCACTTGTCACCAGTGTAACCATGTTGTGACTTGTATACTCTGCTCTACCCAAGCTGTCTCTATTGTTTCCTCAGATCAACTGTAGGAGTTATGGCGGCAATTTGGCTTCTGTTACCTCAGAGATACAGAACAATCAGATTACTAGACTAATCACCACCAAGAGTTTTGGCACACCCCGCACATGGCTGGGAGCCTGGAGAGTGACCAATGTAAGTAACACAGCAGAATGAATGATGCACTTACTCTGCACTGTAAGTGGTATCTTCCCTGTACATTTTATTGTATATCATAGTTATTCACTGTATATCATAGTTAACATGTCAATATGCACTTACAGGGATATTAAAAAGTTAATACATGTAATCCATAACAATGTAGAAACAGTGGAATTTATAAAACCAATAATTTTCAGAGTTAAATTACAGGAAAGAACAAACTAAACAATGAAAGTATATTGCAATTTTTTTTACTACACATAATTAAACATTTTATATTACAATCTCATACTCTTTAATATGCATTTAAAATAGTAGACCACCTTTTGTGTGAAATCCCCTCTGAGCCTCAGATATGTTTGTCTTTTAGAATGGAAACTTCCATTGGCTGGATCGTAAAGGCTTTCATTACACACGATGGTCAAATGGTAACCCTAACAATTTCCTTGGGAAAGAGCACTGCTTGGAAATTAACTACGGTGGTGAGTGCTGAGCAGATGGGATTATAAAAAAGATCAAGGGGCATATTTATCAAGCTCCGTTGCTCCATAACCTGTCCACCTGCTCTGAGGCGGCGGACAGACATCGCCGAAAATCAACCCGATCCAATACGATCGGGTTGATTGACACCCCCTGCTTGTGGCCGATTGGCCACGAATCTGCAGGGGGGGCGGTATTACACAAGCAGTTCACCAGAACTGCTGGTGCAATGATAAATGCAGAGAGCGTATGCTGTTGGCATTTATCGATGTGCGGCGGACATGATCCGCAATATCGGATCATGTACGCTCGCACCTTCTTAAATATGCCCCTAAATCTGTTATACAGAGCAGTATGTGTGTATAGGTACCACTCTGGGTAGATTCCCTAAAGCTTGCGATCTAACAGCAATCTTACCTTGCAGGACTCATATTGAAATGGAAAAATGTTACAGAAACCTAAACAAAAATCCTGTGGTGCCGTACATAAAGGGCTCAATGCAGTGGCGTATTTAGGTTTTGTGCTGCCCTAGGCACTTAAAATTCTGCTGCCCCCCCCTCAGGTTTTAGGCCTTTTTTTCCATATCATTTTTTTTCACAGTACAACCAGTAAATAGTGCTGGTGTGCTTCTTCTCCCCACAGTACAGCACAGTGGACAACATTGAGAAAAAAAATAAAATATATATATATATATATATATATATATATTATTATTATTATTATTATTATTATTATCGGTTATTTATAGAGCGCCAACAGATTCCACAGTGCTATAAACAAATGTGGAGTACAACAAAACAATTATAGGGATCAAATGGGTAGAGGGCCCTGCCAAGAGTTGCACTGTTGTAGTCAGCTCTTAAGAAGGTGATCTACAAACAGCTGGACTCTTAGGCTTACATGCTAAGGAGGTTCAGGGGATAGCAATGGGGAAGTGGAACTGGTATAAAGTAATATTAGCGTAGGTTGTATGCATCCCTGAACAGTAGAGGCTTTAGGGAGCGCTTGGAGCTTTCAAAACTAGGGGAGAGTCTTGTGGAGCGAGGCAGAGAGTTCCACAAGATGGGAGCCAGTCTGGAGAAGTCCTGTAAATGGGAGTGTGATGAGGTAACCAGAGAGAAGGAGAGGAGGATGTCACGAGCAGAGCGAAGGGGACGGGAGGGAGAGTATCTGGAGACAAGGTCCGAGATATAGGGGGGAGCAGTGCAGTTGAGGGCTTTGTATGTCAGAGTGAGAATTTTGTGTTTGATCCTAGAGGCAAGAGGAAGCCAGTGAAGAGATTGGCAGAGAGGTGCAGCATATGAAGAGCAACATGTAAGGCAGATGAGTCTGGCAGAGGCATTCATTATGGATTGTAAAGGAGCTAGGTGGCAGGTGGGGAGACCAGAGAGGACAGAGTTTCAGTAATCGAGGCGGGAAAGAATGAGAGAGTGAATTAAAATCTCAGTTGTGTCTTGTGTAAGGAAGCTAATTTTAGAGATGTTTTTAAGGTGGAAGCATCAGGCTTTAGCCAAGGACTGAATGTGAGGAGTGAAAGAAAGATCTGAGTCAAATGTGACCCCGAGACATCGGGCATGCGGGGTAGGGGTAATGATGAAGTTGTTGACAGTTATAGAGAGATTGGGGTGGAGATTTTGGAAGAAGGGGGGAAAATGAGGAGCTCAGTTTTGGAGAGATTTAGCTTGAGGTAGTGAGAGGACATCCAGGAAGAGATGTAAGAAAGACAGTTAGTGACACGGGTTAGCAAGGAAGGAGATAGGTCTGGTGCAGAGAAGTAGATTTGGGCGTCATCGGCATACAAATGATATTGGAAACCGTGGGACTTTATTAGGGAACCAAGTGATGACGTGTAGATTGAGAAGAGAAGGCGACCGAGGATAGAGCCTTGCTGTACTCCGACAGAAAGTGGTGATGGGGCAGAGGAGGCCCCAGAGAAGGTTACACTAAAGGTACGGTTTGAAAGATAGGAAGAGAGCCACGAAAGGGCTGTGTCACAGATGCCAAAGGATTGGAGGATTTGGAGCAAAAGAGGGTGGTCAACAGTGTCAAAGGCTGCGGACAGATCAAGGAGGATAAGCAGAGAGAAGTGGCCTTTTGATTTTGCTGTAAGTAGGTCGTTGGTAACCTTAACAATTGCTGTCTCTGTGGAATAATGGGGACGAAATCCAGATTTCAGTGGGTCAAGAAGGGAGTTTAACATAAAGAAATGGGATAGGCGTGCACATACTAGTTTTGCGAGAAGCTTTGAGGCAAGAGGGAGGAGGGAAATAGGGCGGTAGTTGGATGGGGAGGTAGGATCAAGGGAAGGTTTTTTGAGGATAGGTGTGACCAGTGCATGTTTCAGTGATGAGGGAAATATACCGGTGCTGAGAGAGAGAGGTTGAAAATGTGTGTTAGTATAGGGGTAAGGGTAGCATAGAGGGAGGGGAGTAGCTGTGAGGAGATAGGGTCAAGGGGACAGGTAGTGAGGTGAGAGCGCAGTATAAGTGCCAAAACTTCTTCCTTAGTAACAGGGGAGAATGAGCTAAGTTTAAGGTTATGTGGGTTGTGGTTGATTGAGAGCATTTGCGGAGGGGAGAGAATGGAATTATGTTGAGAGCTGATTTTATTTCTGATGGAGTCGATTTTGTTATTGAAGTGGCTGGCAAAGTCTTGAGCTGACAGAGAAGTTGTATTAGGAGGTGGGGGAGGGCGGAGGAGAGTATTGAAAGTGGAGAACAGACGTTTTGGGTTTGAAGAAAGATTAGAGATAAGTGTAGAGAAGTATTGTTGCTTATGGAGATTAAGGGCAGAATAGTAGGAGTTCAAGATGAATTTGTAATGAAGAAAATCAGCTGAACTCTGATATTTTCTCCAGTGCCGCTCAGCAGTACGGGAACATCTGCGTAGGTACCGTGTCAGAGGAGTATGCCAGGGCTGAGGATGCGTGTGGGATTTCCAAGCTATGGTAAGAGGGGTGAGATTGTCAAGGATGGATATAAGGGTGGAATTATAGTGGCAGATAGATTGTTCAGGTCAGGTAAAGGAGGAGAAGGATGAGAGGAGAGGTTCAAGGGAATTAGCAAGCTGTTGCTGATCTAATAACATAACGCTTCTGTGAAGTTTGGTGTGAGGAGTAGAAGGAGCGAGAGTTGTAGGGAAGGATGATATGTTGCAAGTAAGGAGATGGTGGTCAGAAAGAGGAAAGGGGGAGTTTGTGAAGTTTGAGAGAGTGCATCGATAGCTAAAGATCAGGTCAAGAGAGTGACCATCTTTGTGTCCATTGTGACAAACCGAAAGAGGAAGTGAGTTGCAGAAGTTGTTTTGCAGAGGAGGCAGTGGGATTGTCAAGAGGGATGTTGAAGTCGCCAAGAATGAGGACAGGGGTGTCTGAAGAAAGGAAATAAGGTAACCAGAGAGCCAAGTGATCTAGAAAGTGAGTTGAGGAGCCAGGGGGTCAGTATATGACTGCAACACGTACAAATAGAGGAGAGAATAAGCTAATCATGTGGATTTCGAATGAGGAAAATGTGAGGGAAGAGATGGGATGTATTTGTTGAAAGGTGCAACGAGAGGAAAGTAAAATACCTACACCACCTCTTTGTCTATTACCAGACCTAGGAGTGTGGCTGAAGTGGAGACCCCCATGTGACAGAGCAGCAGTGGATGCTGTGTCTAGGGGAGACAGCCAGGTTTCTGTTAGGGCCAGAAGGTTGAGGGAGCGGAAGATAAAGAAGTCATGTATAGAAGTGAGCTTGTTGCAAACAGAGCAAGAGTTCCAGAGTGCGCAAGTGAAAGGGGTAGTGGCTTTATATATATATGTAATGTGTATAAGTATGCGTGTGTGTGTGTATGTATATATATATATATATATATATATATATATACTATATATATATATATGTAATGTGTATATGTATGTGTGTGTATGTATATATATAAATATATATATATATATATATATAAATAAAATTATAGACAGGAGAAAAATAAAAAAATACAACTACTCAAGGAGATGTGTATATATAATATTATATATGTGTTTCTTTAACCCCTTAACGACACACGTCGTACAGGGTACGTCTTGCACAAACTGGTCTTTAAAGACCAGCAACGTACTCTGTACGACGTTAGGGGTTTAAAGCGGCTGGAAGCGATCCTGATCGCTTCCAGCCACTTTCCGGTTATTGCAGTGATGCCTCGTTATCGATAAATGCAATAACCATTTTTAGCCATCCGATGCAGAGAGAGACACTCTGTATCGTTGGTGGGTGGGAGCCGATGTGGGAGGCGGGTGGGTAGCCATCAATGGCTTCAAGTAGGAAGTGGGGGGCGGGATTGTGGGCAGCATAGTCGGGGGCATGCATTGACACGCACGTGCACGGGGGCAGCGGGCGGGCGCGTGCACGGGGAGGTAGCGGGTGGGAACCACTACTCTACGGAAAATTTAAGTTGCAATAAGTGGGAGAGAGAGGGGAGGGAATGCATACATATATCATCTGTGATCAAGTGATCTGGGAGGGGGTGGGGGGTTGGTCTTGGGGGGCTACACTACGGATAAAAATAATAAAAATAAAAAATAAATCAATTTTTTGGTAAACTGGGTACTGGCAGACAGCTACCAGTACCCAAGATGGCTCCCAATAAGGTAGAGGGGGAGGGTTAGAGATCCGTTTGAGGGGGGCATCAGGGAGGTTAGGGGCTAAGGGGGGATCCTACACAGCAGCATATGTAAATATGCTTCAAAAAAATATTTTTAAATATACCTTTTTATTTTAGTACTGGCAGACTTTCTGCCAGTACTTAAGATGGCGGGGACAATTGTGGGGTGGGGGAGGGAAGAGAACTGTTTGGGAGGGATCAGGGGGTCTGATTTGTCAGGTGGGAGGCTGATCTCTACACTAAAGCTAAAATTAACCCTGCAAGCTCCCTACAAGCACCCTAATTAACCCCTTCACTGCTAGACATAATACACGTGTGATGCGCAGCAACATTAAGCGGCCTTCTAATTACCGAAAAACAGCGCCAAAGCCATATATGTCTGCTATTTCTGAACAAAGGGGATCCCAGAGAAGCATTTACAACCATGTGTGCCATAATTGCACAAGCTGTTTGTAAATAATTTCAGTGAGGAACCTAAAATTGTGAAAAATTTAACTTTTTTTTTTAATTTGATCGCATTTGACGGTGAAATGGTGGCATGAAATATACCAAAATGGGCCTAGATCAATACTTGGGGTTGTCTACTACACTACACTAAAGCTAAAATTTACTCTACAAGCTCCCTACATGCGCCCTAATTAACCTCTTCACTGCTGCCAAAAAGCAATGCCAAAGCCATATATGTCTGCTATTTCTGAACAAAGGGGATCCCAGAGAAGAATTTACAACCATTTATGCCATAATTGCACAAGTGAGAAACCTAAACCGCTAGATTTAGAGTTTTGTCGGTAAAGACCCGCGTAGCTAACGTTGCTTTTTTCCCCAACGCACCCTTAAGACAACGCTGGTATTTAGAGTTGTCTGAGTGGCTGCGTTAGGCTCAGAAAAGGAGCGTTGAGCCTAATTTAGCTCCACTTCAACCCTCAATACCAGCGTTGCTTACGGTAGTGGTAAGCTGGAAAAACGTGCTTGTGCACGATATCCCCATAGGAAACAATGGGGCAGTTTGGCCTTGAAAAAACCTAACATCTGCAAAAAAGCAGCGTTCAGCTCCTAACGCAGCCCCATTGTTTCCTATGGGGAAACACTCCCTAAGTCTGCACCTAACACCTTAACATGAACCCCGAGTCTTAACACCCCTAACCTTACACTTATTAACCACTAATCTTCCGCCCCCGCTATCGCTGACACCTGCATTATAATATTAGCCCCTAATCTGCCGATCCGGACACCGCCGCAACCTACATTATCCCTATGTACCCCTAATCTGCTGCCCCTAACATCGCCGACCCCTATATTATATTTATTAACCCCTAATCTGCCCCCCCCAACGTCGCCGCTACCTAACTACACTTATTAACCCCTAATCTGCCGACCAGACCTCGCCGCCACTATAATAAATTTAATAACCCCTAAACCGCTGCACTCCCGCCTCACAAACACTATAATAAATTGTATTAACCCCTAATCTGCCCTGCCTAACATCGCCGCCACCTACCTACAATTATTAACCCCTAATCTTCCACCCGCAACGTCGCCGCTACTATAATAAATTTATTAACCCCTAAACCTTACTCTAACCCTAACACTCCCCTAACATAAATATAATTTAAATTAAACTAAATAATATTCGTCAAAATTAAATAAATTAATCCTATTTAAAATTAAATACTTACCTATCAAATAAACCCTAATATAGCTACAATATAACTAATAGTTACATTGTAGCTATTTTAGGATTTATATTTATTTTACAGGCAACTTTGTATTTATTTTAACTAGGTACAATAGCTATTAAATAGTTAATAACTATTTAATAGCTACCTAGTTAAAATAAGTACAAAATTACCTGTAAAATAAATCCTAACCTAAGTTACAAATACACCTAACACTACACTTTCATTAAATTAATTAAATAAATTACCTACAATTAGCTAAATTAAAATACAATAAAATAAACTATTCTATAATACAAAAAAACAAACACTAAATTACAAAAAATAAAAAATAATTACAAGCAGTTTAAACTAATTACACCTAATCTAAGCCCCCTAATAAAATAAAAAGCCCCCCAAAATAAAAAATTATCTACCCTATTCTAAACTACCAAAGTAATCAGCTCTTTTACCAGCCCTTAAAAGGGCTTTTTGCGGGGCATTGCCCCAAAGTAATCAGCTCTTTTACATGAAAATAAAATACAATACCCCCCCAACATTACAACCCACCACCCACATACCCCTACTCTAACCCACCCAAACCCCCCTTAAAAAAACCTATCGCTAACCCCCTGAAGATCATCCTACCTTGAGTCGTCTTCACCAAGCCGAGCCAAATTCTTCATCCAAGGTGCGCAGAGGAGGTCCTTGATCCGGTAGAAGTCTTCATCCAAGCGGGGCAAGAAGAGGTCCCCCATCCGGTAGAAGTGTTCATCCATCCGGAGCGGAGCCATCTTCAAAGGAGCTGACGCGGAGCCATCCTCTTCAACCGACGACTTCCCGACGAATGAAGGTTCCTTTAAGGGACGTCATCCAAGACGGCTTCCCTTCAATTCTGATTGGCTGATAGGATTCTATCAGCCAATCGGAATTAAGGTAGAAAAAATCTGATTGGCTGATGGATCCTTTGAGGATGGCTCCGCTCCGGATGGATAAAATTGAAGACGTCGCCTGGATGAACACTTTTACCGGATGGAGGACCTCTTCTTGCCCCGCTTGGATGAAGACTTCTACCGGATCAAGGACCTCCTCTGCGCAACTTGGATGAAGAATTCGGCTCGGCTTGGTGAAGACGACTCAAGGTAGGATGATCTTCAGGGGGTTAGCGATAGGTTTTTTTAAGGGGGATTGGGTGGGTTAGAGTAGGGGTATGTGGGTGGTGGGTTGTAATGTTGGGGGGGTATTGTATTTTTATTTTCTGGTAAAAGAGCTGATTACTTTGGGGCAATGCCCCTCAAAAAGCCCTTTTAAGGGCTGCTAAAAGAGCTGATTACTTTGGTAGTTTAGAATAGGGTAGAGAATTTTTTATTTTGGGGGGCTTTTTTGTTTTATTAGGGGGCTTAGATTAGGTGTAATTAGTTTAAACTGCTTGTAATTCTTTTTTATTTTTTGTAATTTAGTGTTTGTTTTTTTGGTATTATAGAATAGTTTATTTTATTGTATTTTAATTTAGCTAATTGTAGGTAATTTATTTAATTAATTTAATGATAGTGTAGTGTTAGGTGTATTTGTAATTTAGGTTAGGATTTATTTTACAAGTAATTTTGTACTTATTTTAACTAGATAGCTATTAAATAGTTATTAACTATTTAATAGCTATTGTACATAGTTAAAATAAATACAAAGTTGCCTGTAAAATAAATATAAATCCTAAAATAGCTACAATGTAACTATTAGTTATATTGTAGCTATATTAAGGGTTTATTTGATAGGTAAGTATTTAGTTTTAAATAGGATTAATTTATTTAATTTTAGGAATATTATTTTGTTTAATTTAAATTATATTTATGTTAGGGGGGTTCATTGGGATAATGTAGGTGGCGGCGGTGTCCGGTCGGCAGATTAGAGGTTAAAAATTTGTATTATAGTGGCGGCGATGTGGGGGAGCCTCGGTTTAGGGGTACATAGGTAGTTTATGGGTGTTAGTGTACTTTGTAGCACAGTAGTTAAGAGCTTTATATTCACGCGTTAGCCCATAAAGCTCTTAACTACTGACTTTTTTTGTCGGTAGGAGTCTTTTTGGTAGAGGGTCTAACGCTCACTTGTTCCAAGACTCCAAATACCGGCGTTAGGCCGATACCATAGAAAAGATAGGATACGCAATTGGTGTAAGGGGATCTGCGGTAGCCTGGAGTCGCGGTAGGGAAGTGAACGTTAGACCCTTTCCTGCCTGACTCTAAATACCAGCGGGCAGTAAAAAGCAGCGTTAGGACCCCTTAACACTGCTTTTGACGGCTAACGCCAAACTCTAAATCTAGGTGAAAGTTTGTGAAAAAATTTGTGAAAAAGTGAACAATTTTTTCTATTTGATCGCATTTGGCGGTGAAATGGTGGCATGAAATATACCAAAATGGGGCTAGATCAATACTTTGGGATGTCTTCTAAAAAATATATACATGTCAAGGGATATTCAGGGATTCCTGAAAGATATCAGTGTCCCAATGTAACTAGAGCTAATTTTGAAAAAAGTGGTTTGGAAATAGCAAAGTGCTACTTGCATTTATTGCCCTATAACTTGCTAAAAAAACAAAGAACATGTAAACATTGGGTATTTCTAAACTCATGACAACATTTAGAAACTATTTAGCATGGATGTTTTTTGGTGGTTTTAGATGTGTAACAGATTTTGGGGGTCAAAGTTAGAAAAAGTGTTTTTTCCCATTTTTTCCTCATATTTTATAAAAAAAAATTGCAGTAAATTATAAGATATGATGAAAATAATGGTATCTTTAGAAAGTCCATTTAATGGTGAGAAAAACGGTATATAATATGTGAGGGTACAGTAAATGAGTAAGAGGAAAATTACAGCTTAACACAAACACCGCAGAAATGTAAAAATAGCCCTGGTCCTTAAGGGACGGAAATTTAAAAATGGCCTTGTCCTTAAGAGGTTAATATATATTATATTTGTTTTAACATGGATGGGCAAACAAAAGCCTGGTTGAAACAAGAAATTGGCTCAACACTAAGACACTCAGCTTCTAACCACAGTTTACTTATTTAATTATAATGAAAGTTGCTAGCAGGAGCAAAGGGGATAAAAAGTATGATACTTTCTGTTAGCTGCAGGGAGGGAACTGGAAGCCATTGGCCAGTACAGGAGCAGAGCACCGTACTGGGACTGAAGAGGAGGTATTCAGAACAGCAGTCACCCATAGTGGAGGCGGTCTGCATTCTGTTAAGGCAGTGTGGCAGTGGCTGCCCCACAAATCAAAATGTCTTCAAAGGCAGAAATATACTATCTGCAGCAATATCAGCAGTGCAGCTTGAAACATCTGGTCTCACCAACGTGATCCACTCGAGCAAGCCCCAGTGAGAACTTCAGGGAATGGAGGCGGGACACACAGGGATAGGGGCTACTAGGGAGCTACTTGCGGTGACTGCTCCTGTGCTGGGTGGGGCTAGCTCGTCCGTGAAATACATGCTGCTTAAATCAAATTTTGAATGGGCAGCAGATGAATTAACTTTCTAGTAGTTAGTTGTGTTACTAGAAAGTTAAATCAGCTACCGCTGCTTCAGAGGCTGCAAAAAATGCCGCCCCTGTTAAACTGGCGTCCTAGGCCCGTGCCTTGTTGGCCTAGGCAGTAACTCGCCCCTGGCTCAATGATCTAATGCTCTCCACTTAGGCAAGATGATCTAAAATTATCTGTTAATGCTCTAAGGCAGGGGCAGAACTACAGAGGGTGCAGAGTACTCAACTGCAACTGGGCCCAGCTTAAAAAAAAAATTCACTCAATAAAAAACTTTGACCTGCCACTGCCTGCACTGATATCATGTAAATGTGAAATGATGCTTCAGTAGTGTCTCTGACTACAGGAGTTAGTATTTCTGTTTTACCCATTGGTGTTTATGTGTGTGTGTGTGTGTGTGTGTGTGTGTGTGTGTGTGTGTGTGTGTGTGTGTGTGTGTGTATGTATGTATGTATGTATGTGACTGTGTGTATATTTATGCATGTATGTGTGTGTATGTATGTATGTGTGTGTGTGTGTATGTATGTATGTGTGTGTGTGTGTATGTATGTGACTGTGTGTGTATTTATGCATGTATGTGTGTGTATGTATGTATGTGTGTGTGTGTGTATGTATGTATGTGTGTGTGTGTGTATGTATGTGACTGTGTGTGTATTTATGCATGTATGTGTGTTTGTGTATGTTTGTGGAACCAGCAAATTACAGATCTTGTTACTACAGCATGGGGGGGTCGGAGGGTAAACAGTGTCACTATACAGTACGACTATATACAGTATGGGGGGTTGGACCATGTCACAGACTACTGTGGTCACTTTATAAAGAACTGGGGTGGGTAGGGTCAGGCCAGCCATCTCACCGGCAGATTACAGACTGTGTCACTAACTCACTATATAAAGTACTGGTGGGTTAAATAGTGTCACTATATACAGTAATAGGGGGTCAGACCATCTCACAGACTGTGGGCACAGGGTACCTCCTTTTGCAGACATGTAATCTGATTCACATTTTTTTTTCTGTGTTAAATGTAGAAAATAAAATATGTACTGTATCAAATTCACCTTTTTTTTGGGGGGGGGGTGTAGGGGAGTGGGGGGCATCTTAGATTCTTGCACCTGGGCCCTGTGGTTTCTAGTTACGCCTCTGCTCTAAGGTCTATCACGGCCCACGGGATGATCTAAAGGCACATTTTATATTATGAGATGTGTATCTTGCTAAGGGGTGTTATCTGTATGCAATGGTAAAATACAAATACACACAAAAATGCTCAATACACTAAGGTCTAGATTACGGCAAACAGTAATTTACTAAAAAATTGAAAGTGTAAACAAAATGTAAAATTTTGCAGGGTTCCTTATATTTTCATTGTGAAATGAGTCTTGCTGCTTGCATGATTGGCAAGTGGGCTGAAGAGGGTGTTCCTTGGGGGAATATCAAGTTTCCTTGCAATTAATATCAGAATGATCTAAGAATGTTACATATATAGGTCTTGCAGTTTCATGATCTCGCTTAATGTTGCTGCACCCAGTAGTGCACTGCTGCTCCTTAGCCTTTCTTGGTATGCTTAATGCTTTCAACAAGAGAGCAAAGTTAATTTGGTAACAGAAGTAAATTAAAATGTCTCTTAAAATCACATGCTCTATCTAAACCATGAAAGTTTAGTTTTGACTTTTATGTCCCTTTAACCCTCTTAATGCTCAAACATATCTCAGCTTTTTACTAAAGGAGTTTTGCCACCCCTTATCAAAAACAACTCTGGACCCCATGGTGACCAGCTGCATCCAAGAGGGCTTTCCTTTTTCAAAAAGGATGTCTCTCTGTTTTTCCAGGTTGTATTAGGAGAATGGGGCTCCATTATAGTCTCTATCCTAAGGAAGAACCCCCAGGGTCCTAGTGTAAATATGTAATTTACCTGCACATTAGAATGACAAGCCAAATCTCAATTTAAAGAGAAGATTACAAGGGATTGCAAGTTCCTTTAAAAGCCCTGTCCCTTGCTTTCATAGCATTAAGGATGTACCTCTGCCTTTGGGCACCTCCCATTACATATTAAGTCATCACATACTATGTGATAACACCGCCCTGTATTTCTGGTTCCCAGAAAAAACATTTAGGACTAGATTATGAGTGGCACGCTCACTGTTGCCCTCAAGCGATAAGGGGTTTATCTTGGCTGTTTGTGCACGTGGGTTTTTTCACTCGTATTGCAAGTTGAAAGTAAACATGATCGCTCAAGCCCAATTGAAGTAAATGTGCGTCAGGTTATATATAAACATATATAATGTGTGTGTGTGTGTGTTTATATGTGTGTACATATGTATTTATTTATGTATATGTGTATATACTGTATGTATTTCCAGACATATATACACATATAAACACATAAATACATATGTACACACATATAGACATAAATATAAATGCATTGGAGGCCTTTGCAGTTAAATACAGGAAAAAATTCAAAAACATATTTATGCAATCTTCATATTTAATAAAGTTTTATAGTGTGTATTTACTGTAAATATTTCACATTCCAATGTACTTCACATAGCAGAACATGTTCTATGTATTTATAAATAGATATTCATATATATATATATATATATATATATATATATATATATATATATATATATATATATATATATATATATATACATACAATATATATATATATATATATATATATATATACCTATATATATGCCTATATATATGATCATATATATATATATATATATATATATATTGGCACCCCTGTATTTCTGTCAGATAATGCACCACTCCCCCCAGAAAATTGTTGCAATTACAAATGTTTAGGCATTCTCATGTTTATTTCTTTTGTTTGTATTGGTATGACACAAAAAAGTGGAGAGAAAAAAGCCAAATCTGACATATTCCACACAAAACTCCGAAAATGGACTGGACAAAATTATTGGCACCCTCAATTTAATATTTGGTAGCACACCTCTTGGAAAAAATAACTGAAATCAATTGCTTCCTGTAACCATCAATGAGTTTCTTACACCTATCCACTGGAATTTGTGACCACTCTTCTTTCGCCAACTGCTCCAGGTCTCTCAGATTGGAAGGGTTCCTTTTCCCAACGTTTGTTCATTGTTGGCCAGTTTAGTACTCTCCAGCGCTTTGTTTTAAGCTATTTCTGGGTGCTTCTTGACATGTGCTTTGGGTCATTGTCCTGCTGTAAGATCCATGACCTCTGATGGAGAGCCAATTTTCTGACAATGGGCCCTACATTGCACCACATAATTCTTTGGTAGTTTTAAGATTTAATATAGCCATGCACACAGTCAAGACATCCAGTGCCTGAAGCAGCAAAGCAACCCCAAAACATCAGTGAACCTCCATGTTTGACTGTAGGAACTGTATTATTTTCTTTAAAAGCCTAATTTCTTTTTCTGAAAACAGTAGAGTGATGGGCTTTACCAAAAAGCTGCAATTTCTTTTCCGTCTGTCCACAGCACATTCTCCCAAAATTATTTTGGCTTACTCAGGTAAGTTTTGGCAAACTACAATCTGGCTTCTTTATGTTTCTGTGTCAGCAGTCGAGTCCTCCTGGGTCTCCTACCATAACATCCCTTTTCATTTAGATGGCGACGTATAGTGCAATCTGACACATTTGTACCGTGTGCCTGAAGGTCAGCTTGAATTTGTATGGAAGTTGATCGAGGTTCTTTATCTACTATTCGAACAATCCTTTATTGCAATCTTTGATGAATTTTTCTCTTTCGTCCACGTCCAGGGAGATTAGCTACAGTGCCATGGGTTGTAAACTTCTTGGCAATGTTGCGCAAAGTGGACACAGGAACATAAAGATCTCTGGAGATGGACTTGTAACCTTAAGATTGACCATATTTTTCCATAATTTTTGTTCTCAAATCCTCAGACAAATCTTTGCTGCTCTTTCTCTTCTCCATGCTCAGTTTCGCACACAGAGACATACAACAGAAAGGTTGAGTACATTTTTCACCATTTCAACTGGCTGCCGGTGTGATTTCTATATTGTCAGCACCTGTTAAATGATACAGGTGAGTTTAATTACAAATTAAAGGAGCATCACAAACTTGGAATGCAATTATTTCTTACAATTTTGAGAAGGTGCCAATAATTTTGTCCAGTCCATTTCTTTCATGTAATTGGCAAGAGTCCAGGAGCTAGTGACGTATGGGATATACAATCCTACCAGGAGGGGCAAAGTTTCCCAAACCTCAAAATGCCTATAAATACACCCCTCACCACACCCACAATTCAGTTTTACAAACTTTGCCTCCTATGGAGGTGGTGAAGTAAGTTTGTGCTAAGATTTCTACGTTGATATGCGCTTCTCAGCATTGTTGAAGCCCGATTCCTCTCAGAGTACAGCAAATGTCAGAGGGACATGAAGGGAGTATCACTTATTGAATACGAAGATTTCCCTAACGGGGGTCTATTTCATAGGTTCTCTGTTATCGGTTTTAGAGATTCATCTCCTACCTCCCTTTTCAGATCGACGATATACTCTCAATTTACCATTACCTCTACTGATAACTGTTTTAGTACTGGTTTGGCTATCTGCTATATGTGGATGGGTGTCTTTGGGTAAGTATGTTTTTTATTACTTAAGACACCTCAGCTATGGTTTGGCACTTTATGCATTTATATAAAGTTCTAAATATATGTATTGTACTTATATTTGCCATGAGTCAGGTTCATGTATTTCCTTCTGCAGACTGTCAGTAGACATGTGCGATTTGATTTGGTCCGAATCAAAATTCGGACGAATTTGTCGAATTCAGAGATTTGGATCGATTTGAATTTCCGAATTGCGGTAGTGCCAAATCTACCAAATAAATCCGAATTGATTCAAATTTATTCGGTAGATTCAGATGGATTCGGATGGCCGTGTATTACACTACTATTGTACAGTATACTAGTGTAATACACAGCACATCCCACTTAACACTGACCGAAATTCTGAAATTCCGAATTGATTCAAACCGAATCGAACCGAATCGAACCGAATTTTCCACGAATCCGAAAGAATCCAAATGAATCCGAAACAAATTCATTCGATTTCTTCCGAATTTGAATCGATCCGAACCGAAATTCGAATCAGTCCAAATCGATCCGAACCGAACCGAATTTTTCGAAGCTGCACAAGTCTAACTGTCAGTTTCATATTTGGGGAATATAAACATTTTTTTAAGAAATGTATTTCTTACCTGGGGTTTAGTCTTTTTTTCAATTGACTACTTCTTGCAAATTGCGGGCGGTATTAGGCCTGCGGGTGCGTCAAATGCTAAACTTTATTGCGTCATTCTTGGCGCAAAAATATTTTTGGCGCGAAAAAATACGTCTATGATGCAATTTCGTCATTTCCGGCGTCATACTTGATGCCGAGACCTTTCCCACGGTTGCGTCATTAGTAACGCGAGTGTGTCATTTCCGGTTATTTTTAGCACCAAAAAAGTTTAAGTTACGTTGTGCGTCATACTTGCCGCCAAACTTTTTCATTATTTCAATACCCCATTGATGTTTGCCTCTTGCCTTTTTCTCTATCAGAAGGCTATGCTATTTGCATTTTTCCCATTCCTGAAACTGTCATATAAGGAAATAGATAATTTTGCTTTATATGTTGTTTTTTCTCTTACATTTTGCAAGATGTCTCAATCTGATCCTGCCTCAGAAGTTTCTGCTGGAACATTGCTGCCTGACATCGGTTCTACCAAAGCTAAGTGCATTTGCTGTAAAATTGTAGAAATTATTTTGCCGAATGCCATTTGTAATAGTTGTCATGATAAACTTGTACATGCAGATAGTGTATCCATCAGTAATAGTACATTGCCAGTTGCAGTTCCTTCAACTTCTAATGTGCATGATATACCTGTAAATTTTAAAGAATTTGCTTCTGATTCTATCCTGAAGGCGTTGTCTGCATTTCCACCTTCTAATAAACGTAAAAGGTCTTTTAAAACTTCTCATTTAGATGATGAAATTTCAAATGACCAACAACATAATAATTTATTCTTTTCTGATGATGATCTATCTGATACAGAAGATCCTTCCTCAGACATTGACACTGACAAATCTACTTATTTATTTAAAAATAGAGTATATGCATTCTTTATTAAAAGAAGTGTTAATTACTTTGGATATTGAGGTAACCAGTCCTCTTGACGTTCAGTCTAATAAACGTTTAAATGCCGTTTTTAAACCTCCTGTGGTTTCTCCAGGGGTTTTTCCTATTCCTGAGGCTATTTCTGGTATGATTTCTAAGGAATGGAATAAGCCAGGTACTTCTTTTATTCCTTCTTCAAGGTTTAAAAAATTGTATCCTTTACAAGCAAAATCTATAGAGTTTTGGGAAAAAAAAACAAAGTTGATGGGGCTATTTCTACTCTTGCTAAATGTACCACTATTCCTATGGAAGATAGTACTTCCTTTAAGGATCCTTTAGATAGGAAGCTTGAATCTTATCTAAGGAAGGCCTATTTATATTCAGGTCATCTTCTCAGACCTGTAATTTCTTTGGCTGATGTTGCGACTGCATCAACTTTCTGGTTGGAAAATTTAGCGCAACAGGAATTGGATTCTGACTTATCTAGCATTATTCACTTACTGCAATATGCTAATCATTTTATTTGTGATGCTATTTTTTGATATTATCAAAATTGATGTTAGATCCATATCTTTAGCTATATTAGCTAGAAGAGCTTTGTGGCTTAAATCTTGGAATGCTGATATGACATCTAAATCTCGATTACTATCTCTTTCTTTCCAAGGTAATAATTTATTTGGTTCTCAGTTGGATTCTATTATTTCAACTGTCACTGGGGGAAAGGGAGTTTTTCTGCCTCAGGATAAAAAACATAAGGGTAAATCT
The DNA here is from genome assembly GCF_027579735.1 of Bombina bombina. Lineage (NCBI taxonomy): Eukaryota > Metazoa > Chordata > Amphibia > Anura > Bombinatoridae > Bombina > Bombina bombina. The sequence goes on along the minus strand of NC_069499.1, from coordinate 599,858,279 downwards.
AAGGCTTCTAAAAGTTTTCGTTCCTTTCGTCAGAATAAGGAACAAAAACTCAATCCTCCCCCCAAGGAATCTGCTTCCAATTGGAAGCCTTCCTCAAATTGGAATAAATCCAAGCCATTTAGGAAACCAAAGTCAGCCCCTAAGTCCGCATGAAGGTGCGGCCCTCATTCCAGCTCAGCTGGTAGGGGGCAGATTAAGGTTTTTCGAGGATATTTGGATAAGATCTGTCCAAAATCAATGGATTCAGAGCATTGTCTCTCCAGGGTTCAGAGTAAAACCTCCTGTGAGAGGATTTTTTCTCTCACGTATCCCAGCAAATCCAGCAAAAGCTCAGGCTTTCCTGAAGTGTGTTTCAGACCTGGAGTCTTCAGGGGTAATCATGCCAGTTCCTCTTCAGGAACAAGGTTTGGGGTTTTATTCAAATCTATTAATTGTCCCAAAAAAGGAAAATTTATTCAGACCAGTTCTGGATCTGAACATTTTGAATCGTTATGTAAGAGTACCAACTTTCAAGATGGTAACTATAAGGACTATTCTGCCTTTTGTTCAGCGATGACATTATATGTCCACAATAGACTTGCAGGATGCATACCTTCATATTCCGATTCAGCCAGAACATTATCAGTTTCTGAGATTCTCTTTTCTAAACAAGCATTACCAATTTGTTGCTCTTCCATTTGGCCTAGCAACAGCTCCAAGAATCTTTTCAAAGGTTCTGGGTGCCCTACTCTCTGTAATCAGAGAACAGGGTATTGCGATGTTTCCTTATTTGGATGATATCTTGGTACTAGCTCAGTCTTTACGTACTGCAGAATCTCACACAAATCAACTAGTGTTGTTTCTTCAGAAACATGGTTGGAGGATCAATTTACCAAAAAGTTTCTTGATTCATCAGACAAGGGTCACCTTTTTAGGCTTCCAGATAGATTCAGTGACCATGACTCTGTCTCTAACAGACAAGAGACGTTTAAAATTGGTTGCAGCCTGCCGGCACCTTCAGTCTCAGTCATTCCCTTCAGTGGCTATGTGCATGGAAGTTTTAGGTCTCATGACTGCAGCATCGGACGCGATCCCCTTTGCTCGTTTTCACATGAGACCTCTACAGCTTTGTATGCTGAACCAATGGTGCAGGGATTATACAAAGATATCACAATTAATATCCTTAAATCCCATTGTACGACACTCTCTGACATGGTGGATAGATCACCATTGTTTAGTTCAAGGGGCTTCTTTTGTTCGGCCAACCTGGACTGTGATCACAACAGATGCGAGTCTTTCAGGTTGGGGAGCTGTTTGGGGATCTCTGACAACACTAGGGGTTTGGAAATCTCAAGAGGTGAGATTACCAATAAATATTTTAGAACTCCGTGCAATTCTCAGAGCTCTTTAGTTTTGGCCTGATATGGTGCATATCCCAGGTGTAGACAATTGGGAGGCGGATTATCTCAGCCGCCAGACTTTACATCAAGGGGCGTGGTCTCTCCATCCAGATGTATTTTCTCAGATTGTTCAGATGTGGGGTCTTCCAGAGATAGATCTCATGGCCTCTCATCTAAACAAGAAACTTCCCAGATACCTGTCCAGGTCCAGGGATGTACAGGCGGAAGCAGTGGATGCGCTGACACTTCCTTGGTGTTATCATCCTGCTTACATTTTCCCGCCTCTAGTTCACCTTCCAAGAGTGATCTCCAAAATCATCATGGAACAATCATTTGTGCTGCTGGTGGCTCCAGCATGGCCACACAGGTTTTGATATGCGGATCTGGTTCGGATGTCCAGTTGCCCACCTTGGCCACTTCCGTTACGGCCAGACCTACTATCTCAAGGTCCGTTTTTCCATCAGGATCTCAAATCATTAAATTTGAAGGTATGGAAATTGAACGCTTAGTACTAAGTCATAGAGGTTTCTCTGACTCAGTGATTAATACTATGTTACAAGCTCGTAAATCTGTCTCTAGAAAGATTTATTATAGAGTTTGGTAGACTTACATTTCATGGTGTTCTTCTCATAAATTCTCCTGGCATTCTTTTAGAATTCCTAGAATTTTACAGTTTCTTCAGGATGGTTTGGTTAAAGGTTTGTCTGCAAGTTCCTTGAAAGGACAAATCTCCGCTCTTTCTGTTTTATTTCACAGAAAGATTGCTATACTTCCTGATATACACTGTTTTGTACAGGCTTTAGTTCGTATTAAGCCTGTCATTAAATCAATTTCTCCTCCTTGGAGTCTTAATTTGGTTCTGAAGGCCTTACAGGCTCCTCCATTTGAACCTATGCATTCTTTGGACATTAAACTACTTTCTTGGAAAGTGTTGTTCCTTTTGGCTATCTCTTCTGCTAGAAGAGTTTCTGAGCTATCTGCTCTTTCTTGTGAGTCTCCTTTTCTAATTTTTCATCAGGATAAGGCAGTTTTGCGGACTTCTTTTCAATTTTTACCTAAGGTTGTGAATTCTAACAACATTAATAGAGAAATTGTTGTCCCTTCCTTATGTCCTAATCCTAAGAATTCTTTGGCAAGATCCTTGCATTCTTTGGATGTGGTAAGAGCTTTGAAATATTATGTGGAAGCTACTAAAGATTTCAGGAAGACTTCCAGTCTATTTGTTTTATTTTCTGGTTCTAGGAAAGGTCAGAAGGCTTCTGCTATTTCCTTGGCTTCTTGGTTGAAACTTTTGATTCATCAAGCTTATTTGGAGTTGGGTCAGGCCCCGCCTCAGAGAATTACAGCTCATTCTACTAGATCAGTCTCCACTTCGTGGGCCTTTAAGAATGAAGCTTCAGTTGATCAGATTTGCAAAGCAGCAACTTGGTCTTCTTTGCATACATTTACTAAATTCTACCGTTTTGATGTATTTGCTTCTTCGGAAGCAGTTTTTGGTAGAAAAGTTCTTCAGGCAGCTGTTTCAGTTTGATTCTTCTGCTTTTGATTTAAGTTTTTTTCTTTCAATTATGAAAATAAACTTATTTTTTTTTGTGTTGTGGATTAATCTTTTCAGCAGAAAATGGCTGTTTTTATTCCCTCCCTCTCTAGTGACTCTTGAGTGGAGATCCACATCTTGGGTATTGCTATCCCATACGTCACTAGCTCATGGACTCTTGCCAATTACATGAAAGAAAACATAATTTATGTAAGAACTTACCTGATAAATTAATTTCTTTCATATTGGCAAGAGTCCATGAGGCCCACCCTTTTTATGGTGGTTATGATTTTTTGTATAAAGCACAATTATTTCCAAATTTCTTTTTGTTGATGCTTTCTACTCCTTTCGTTATCACCCCTCTGCTTGGCTATTTGTTAAACTGAATTGTGGGTGTGGTGAGGGGTGTATTTATAGGCATTTTGAGGTTTGGGAAACTTTGCCCCTCCTGGTAGGATTGTATATCCAATACGTCACTAGCTCATGGACTCTTGCCAATATGAAAGAAATGAATTTATCAGGTAAGTTCTTACATAAATTATGTTTTTTAGAGTTTTGCATGGAATGTGACGGATTTAACTTTTTTTTCCTCCACTTTTTTGTGTCATACCAATACAAACAAATGAAATAAACATGAGAATGCCTAAACATTTTCCTGGGCGAAGTGGTGCATTATCTGACAGAAATGCAGGGGTGCAAATATTTTTGGCCATGACTGTATATATATATATGTACAAAAATACCATCATATATATGTAAAAATATGTATTTATGAATAAATAGAACATATTCTGTTATGTGAAATCGTGTTTGTGCGAGAGTGGAGTGTTAGGTTTGTTTTCCAATTTTTTATTCTCCGTTGGCTTCTATGGGGGAATAGGTTATCGTGAGCATGATATTCTAAGTTTGTCTTTTTACACGCGTAGGGTTAGCGCTAGTACGAAAACTGTTTACTTTAAACTTGTAATACGGGCACAACCTAACACACGCTAAAAGCTTACTTCTAGCACGGTAAAGACTCCAGCGGGAGCATTAAATAGCGCTCCATTTGTAATCTGGCCCTCAATGAGCAGTTTAATGCCACTAGAGAAATAAAAGAGAGTTGACTATTATGTAGGGTAATGTAGCATCATCCAACACAATCAAGTAGTTAAGATATGATGAGACAGTTTTAATCAATTTCATATTACACAAAATACAGAGAAAAAAGTTTTGGACAGTCTAATTAAAATGCAATTTTCATGATTCAGATAAAGCATTCAATTTTAAATAGCTTTTCAATTTATTTTTATCATTAAAGTTGCTTTGTTCTCTTGGTATTCTTTGTTGAAAGCTAAAACTAGGTAAGCTCGTATGCTAATTTCTAAGCCGGTGAAGGCCGCCTCTTATCTCAGTGTATATTGACAATTGTCCACAGCTAGAGAGCGCTAGTTCATGTGTGACATATAGATTATGCTCACTATCGTTAAGTTACTTATGAGTCAGCACTGATTGGCTGAAATGCAAGTCTGTCAATAGATCTGAAATAAGGGGGCTGTCTGCAGAGGCTTAGATACAAGATAATCACAGAGATAAAAAGTGTATTAATATAACCATGTTGGTTGTGCAAAACCGGGGAATGGATAATAAAGGGATAATCTATCTTTTAAAAAAATAAAAATTCTTGAGTAGAATCTCCCTTTAACAATATAGTATTATTTATTAGCATATTGTTAAAAAAGGAGAAATTAAATCACCTAATATGAAATCATTTTATTAAAAATATTATTTATAACCTTTATATTAGGGAATCAACCATCCCAATGAAAAGCTTATAGCAACTATCCCTACCCCCAATTCAGACCCACTGCAAATAGAAAGTAGAACATAATCAGAGCAGGACAGAGTCACTCATAACAAAAACATAACAATAACCGCTATCTAAGTGTGTTCTGCAACATGCATTGTGCACTACATATTCATGTCTTATAACTGTCACCTCAGCATCAGGTTTTATTGGGTCTTTAAATGGATACATTATCTTACTGATCCTATGTCTGTTTGTTGGTTAATATGGCATAAACCTCCACACAAGTTACATCTATTATCTAATTTCTCCAACATTGGTGTGTCCGGTCCACGGCGTCATCCTTACTTGTGGGATATTCTCTTCCCCAACAGGAAATGGCAAAGAGTCCCAGCAAAGCTGGTCACATGATCCCTCCTAGGCTCCGCCCACCCCAGTCATTCTCTTTGCCGTTGCACAGGCAACATCTCCACGGAGATGGTTAAGAGTTTTTTGGTGTTTAAATGTAGTTTTATTCTTCTATCAAGTGTTTGTTATTTTAAAATAGTGCTGGTATGTACTATTTACTCTGAAACAGAAAAGGATGAAGATTTCTTTTTGTAAGAGGAAGATGATTTTAGCAGACAGTAACTGAAATCAATTGCTGTTTCCACACAGGACTGTTGAGATGAAGTAACTTCAGTTGGGGGAAACAGTTAGCAGTCTTTTCTGCTTAAGGTATGACTAGCCATATTTCTAACAAGACCATGTAATCCTGGAAGGCTGTCATTTCCCCTCATGGGGACCAGTAAGCCATTTTCTTAGTTAAACATAAAAGAATAAAGGGCTTCAAAAAGGGCTTAAAAACTGGTAGACATTTTTCTGGGCTAAAACAATTGCTTTACTAGGCATATTATGCAGATTCTAACTAATTATTGGTATTATAATCTTGGGGAACGTTTAGAAAAACGGCAGGCACTGTGTTGGACACCTTTTTCAGATGGGGGCCTTTCTAGTTATAGACAGAGCCTCATTCTGGGACTGTATAGGGGTTAAATGTAAAAACGGCTCCGGTTCCGTTAATTTAAGGGTTAAAGCTCTGAAATTTGGTGTGCAATACTTTTAATGCTTTAAGACACTGTGGTGAAATTTTGGTGAATTTTGAACAATTCCTTCATACTTTTTCACATATTCAGTAATAAAGTGTTTTCAGTTTGAAATTTAAAGTGACAGTAACGGTTTTATTTTAAAAGTTTTTTGTGCTTTGTTGACAAGTTTAAGCCTGTTTAACATGTCTGTAACATCAGATAAGCTATGTTCTATATGTATGAAAGCCAATGTGTCTCCCCATTTAAATTTATGTGATAATTGTGCCATAGTGTGCAAACAAAGTAAGGACAGTAATGCAACAGATAATGATATTGCCCAAGATGATTCCTCAAATGAGGGGAGTAAACATGATACTACATCATCCCCTACTGTGTCTACACCAGTTATGCCCACACAGGAGGCCCCTAGTACATCTAGTGCGCCAATACTTATTACCATGCAACAATTAACGGCTGTAATGGATAACTCCATAGCAAATCTTTTATCCAAAATGCCTACTTATCAGAGAAAGCGCGATTGCTCTGTTTTAAACACTGAAGAGCAAGAGGACGCTGATGATAACTGTTCTGACATGCCCTCAGTGGCGTCACTAGGGGGGGGCGGGGGGGGCGGGCCGCACCCGGGTGACACCCTCCAGGGGGTGACACCAAAAAAAAAAATTTTTTTTTTTTTTTTTTTTTTTACATTTTATTAAAATTCAAAGAAATACAATGTTGAGATGCATAGATTATTTTATTAGAGGCTGGCATTTGTGAACATTAGTGGGACTGGGGAAGTTGTAGACACACAATTTATTTTGCCCCTTGAGCCAGTGCTGCAATTTCAACAAATAGTTTTCCCGGCTGCTTTTGCTTGTTTGTACTTTGCTCCTCCCCTGCCCAATTTCACTATGAATGTTGTGGGTGTGCTGTGGGGCTTGCAAAGTTGCGCTGCTAGCCTAAACCTACCTGCCTATCTGTGCTCACTGCTCAATGACATGCGGCCCAGGGCTGTGCACTGACAGACTTGGAACAGAGTCAGAGAGCAGAATTTTCATAGTTTGCACGCCTAAACCTTTTCTTCAGTGATTTATTTTAGAGTGCTCTGTTTATCTTTCATTTGATGTTCTGCTGAGCCAGGGAGCAGCTCTAGGCATGAGCTTCCTAATTAATGCAGTGCAGTTTACATATTTTGTATGTGTGTGTGAGTTTTTGTGTGTCTCAGTGTTTTTGTGTGTGTTTTTGTGTTTGTGTCTGAGTGTGTTTCCGAGTGTTTGTGTGTGCATCTGAGTATGTTTTTAAGTGTGTCTGAGTGTTTGTATGTGTGTTTGCCTGTGTTTTTGTGTGTGTCTGCTTTCTGGGGGGGGGGGTGACACCATGACTTACCGCACCGGGTGACACCAACCCTAGTGACGCCACTGCATACCCTCACACCAATCTCAAGGGGCCATGAGGAAGGTTTTGTCTGATGGAGAAATTTCAGATTCAGGAAAAATTTCTCATCAAGCTGAACCTGATGTTGTGACATTTAAATTTAAATTAGAACATCTCCGCGCACTGCTTAAGGAGGTGTTATCTACTCTGGATGATTGTGACAATTTGGTCATTCCAGAGAAATTATGTAAGATGGACAAGTTCCTAGAGGTTCCGGTGCCCCCCGACGCTTTTCCTATACCCAAGTGGGTGGCGGACATAGTAAATAAAGAGTGGGAAAGGCCCGGCATACCTTTTGTTCCCCCCCCTATATTTAAGAAATTATTTCCTATAGTCGACCCCAGAAAGGACTTATGGCAGACAGTCCCCAAGGTCGAGGGGGCGGTTTCTACTCTAAACAAACGCACTACTATTCCTATCGAAGATAGTTGTGCTTTCAAAGATCCTATGGATAAGAAATTAGAGGGTTTGCTTAAAAAGATTTTTGTACAGCAAGGTTACCTTCTACAACCAATTTCATGCATTGTTCCTGTCACTACGGCAGCGTGTTTCTGGTTCGAGGAACTAGAAAAATCGCTCAGTAAAGAATCTTCGTATGAGGAGGTTATGGACAGAGTTCAAGCACTTAAATTGGCTAACTCTTTTGTTTTAGATGCCGCTTTGCAATTAGCTAGATTAGCGGCGAAAAATTCAGGGTTTGCTGTCGTGGCGCGCAGAGTTCTTTGGCTAAAGTCTTGGTCAGTGGATGTGTCTTCCAAGACAAAATTGCTTAACATTCCTTTCAAAGGTAAAACATTATTTGGACCTGATTTGAAAGAGATTATTTCAGACATCACTGGGGGAAAGGGCCACGCCCTCCCACAGGATAGGTCTTTTAAGGCTAATAATAAGCCTAATTTTCGTCCCTTTCGCAGAAACGGACCAGTCTCTAATTCTGTATCCTCTAAGCAAGAGGGTAATACTTCACAACCCAAACCAGCCTGGAAACCAATGCAAGGCTGGAACAAGGGTAAGCAGGCCAAGAAGCCTACCACTGCTACCAAAACAGCATGAAGGAATAGCCCCCGATCCGGGACCGGATCTAGTGGGGGGCAGACTTTCTCTCTTTGCTCAGGCTTGGGCAAGAGATGTTCAGGATCCTTGGGCGCTAGAAATAGTTTCTCAAGGTTATCTCCTGGAATTCAAGGAACTACCCCCAAGGGGAAGGTTCCACAGGTCTCAATTATCTTCAAACCAAATAAAGAGACAGGCATTCTTACATTGTGTAGAAGACCTGTTAAAGATGGGAGTGATACATCCAGTTCCAATAAGAGAACAAGGAATGGGATTTTATTCCAATCTGTTCATAGTTCCCAAAAAAGAGGGAACATTCAGACCAATTTTGGATCTAAAGATCCTAAACAAATTTCTCAGGGTACCATCGTTCAAAATGGAAACTATTCGAACGATCCTACCTACTATCCAGGAAAATCAATTTATGACTACCGTGGATTTAAAGGATGCGTACCTACATATTCCTATCCACAAGGAACATCATCAGTTCCTAAGGTTTGCTTTTCTGGACAAGCATTACCAGTTTGTGGCACTTCCATTTGGATTAGCCACTGCTCCAAGGATTTTCACAAAGGTACTAGGGTCCCTTCTAGCGGTTCTAAGACCAAGGGGCATTGCAGTAGTACCTTACTTGGATGACATCCTGATTCAAGCGTCGTCCCTGTCAAAAGCAAAGGCTCATACGGACATCGTCCTAGCCTTTCTCAGATCTCATGGATGGAAGGTGAACAAAGAAAAAAGTTCTCTGTCCCCGTCAACAAGAGTTCCCTTCTTGGGAACAATAATAGATTCCTTAGAAATGAGGATTTTTCTGACAGAGGTCAGAAAATCAAAACTTCTAAGCTCTTGTCAAGTACTTCATTCTGTTCCTCGTCCTTCCATAGCGCAGTGCATGGAAGTAATAGGATTGATGGTTGCAACAATGGACATAGTTCCTTTTGCACGAATTCATCTAAGACCATTACAACTGTGCATGCTCAGACAGTGGAATGGGGATTATACAGACTTGTCTCCGACGATTCAAGTAGATCAAAAGATCAGAGATTCACTCCGTTGGTGGCTGACCCTGGACAATCTGTCACAGGGAATGAGCTTCCGCAGACCAGAGTGGGTCATTGTCACGACCGACGCCAGCCTAGTGGGCTGGGGCGCGGTCTGGGAATCCCTGAAAGCTCAGGGTCTATGGTCTCGGGAAGAGTCTCTTCTCCCGATAAACATTCTGGAACTGAGAGCGATATTCAATGCTCTCAGAGCTTGGCCTCAACTAGCAAAGGCCAAATTCATAAGGTTTCAGTCAGACAACATGACGACCGTTGCATATATCAATCATCAGGGGGGAACAAGGACTTCCCTGGCGATGAAAGAAGTGACCAAGATAATTCAATGGGCGGAGGATCACTCCTGCCACTTGTCTGCGATCCACATCCCAGGAGTGGAAAATTGGGAAGCGGATTTTCTGAGTCGTCAGACATTCCATCCGGGGGAGTGGGAACTCCATCCGGAAATCTTTGCCCAAATAACTCAATTATGGGGCATTCCAGACATCGATCTGATGGCGTCTAGTCAGAACTTCAAGGTTCCTTGCTACGGGTCCAGATCCAGGGATCCCAAGGCGACCCTAGTAGATGCACTAGTAGCACCTTGGACCTTCAACCTAGCTTATGTATTCCCACCGTTTCCTCTCATCCCCAGGCTGGTAGCCAGGATCAATCAGGAGAGGGCCTCGGTGATCTTGATAGCTCCTGCGTGGCCACGCAGGACTTGGTATGCAGACCTGGTCAATATGTCATCGGCTCCACCATGGAAGCTACCTTTGAGACAGGACCTTCTTGTTCAGGGTCCATTCGAACATCCGAATCTGGTTTCCCTCCAACTGACGGCTTGGAGATTGAACGCTTGATTTTATCAAAGCGTGGGTTTTCAGATTCTGTAATAGATACTCTGATTCAGGCTAGAAAGCCTGTAACTAGAAAAATTTACCATAAAATATGGAAAAAATATATCTGTTGGTGTGAATCTAAAGGATTCCCATGGAACAAGATAAAAATTCCTAAGATTCTATCCTTTCTACAAGAAGGTTTGGAGAAAGGATTATCTGCAAGTTCTCTGAAGGGACAGATCTCTGCTTTATCTGTTTTACTTCACAAAAGACTGGCAGCTGTGCCAGATGTTCAAGCATTTGTTCAGGCTCTGGTTAGGATCAAGCCTGTTTACAGACCTTTGACTCCTCCCTGGAGTCTAAATCTAGTTCTTTCAGTTCTTCAAGGGGTTCCGTTTGAACCCTTACATTCCGTAGATATTAAGTTATTATCTTGGAAAGTTTTGTTTTTGGTTGCAATTTCTTCTGCTAGAAGAGTTTCAGAGTTATCTGCTCTGCAGTGTTCTCCGCCCTATCTGGTGTTCCATGCAGATAAGGTGGTTTTGCGTACTAAGCCTGGTTTTCTTCCGAAAGTTGTTTCCAACAAAAATATTAACCAGGAGATAGTTGTACCTTCTTTGTGTCCGAATCCAGTTTCAAAGAAGGAACGTTTGTTACACAATTTGGACGTAGTCCGTGCTCTAAAATTCTATTTAGAGGCTACTAAAGATTTCAGACAAACATCTTCCTTGTTTGTTGTTTATTCTGGTAAAAGGAGAGGTCAAAAAGCGACTTCTACCTCTCTTTCCTTTTGGCTTAAAAGCATTATCCGATTGGCTTATGAGACTGCCGGACGGCAGCCTCCTGAAAGAATCACAGCTCACTCCACTAGGGCTGTGGCTTCCACATGGGCCTTCAAGAACGAGGTTTCTGTTGACCAGATATGTAAGGCAGCGACTTGGTCTTCACTGCACACTTTTGCCAAATTTTACAAATTTGATACTTTTGCTTCTTCAAAGGCTATTTTTGGGAGAAAGGTTTTGCAAGCCGTGGTGCCTTCCATTTAGGTGACCTGATTTGCTCCCTCCCTTCATCCGTGTCCTAAAGCTTTGGTATTGGTTCCCACAAGTAAGGATGACGCCGTGGACCGGACACACCAATGTTGGAGAAAACAGAATTTATGCTTACCTGATAAATTACTTTCTCCAACGGTGTGTCCGGTCCACGGCCCGCCCTGGTTTTTTAATCAGGTCTGATGAATTATTTTCTCTAACTACAGTCACCACGGTATCATATGGTTTCTCCTATATATATTTCCTCCTGTCCGTCAGTCGAATGACTGGGGTGGGCGGAGCCTAGGAGGGATCATGTGACCAGCTTTGCTGGGACTCTTTGCCATTTCCTGTTGGGGAAGAGAATATCCCACAAGTAAGGATGACGCCGTGGACCGGACACACCGTTGGAGAAAGTAATTTATCAGGTAAGCATAAATTCTGTTTTTCTTTGCTCTCTTGGTATCCTTTGTTAAAATCAAATCTAGGTAGGTTCAGGAGCAGCAGTGCACTACTGGGATCTAGCTGCTGATTGGTGGGCGCATATAAATGTCTCTTCTCATTGGCATATCGGATGTGTTCAGATTGCTCCCAGTAGTGCACTGCTGCATGTTCAACAAAGGATACAAAGATAATGAAGAAAATGTAATAATAGAAGTAAATTACTAAGTTGTTAAAAATAGTATGTCCCTTTAACCTATAACATAGCTGTATTAAACACACTCGCTTTCCATCCATTTATCCTTCTGCAGCAATATATACATTTGCTATTAGGGTGAGTAATTCCTGTGACACTGTTTTGACATATCAGATTATTTACAGAGTGGAGGATAGCATTGAATTAACTTCCACCGTATAAGATCAATTCTGATTGCCATCGCTGTATTGTTTCATACAAATGAAAATCTTAGCCAAGGATGTGCCATTTAGAAGCTTATACCACTTCACTAAAATCTCTGAATATCAGCTGCATCTTTACACTATTGATATAGCAAAAACATTTATTCCTTTATTTTAATTCTACCTGTAATTAGTAAGAATCTTTATGCTAAACATTTTACTGGTTGATTAGACTTTATTGAACATGAAATGCAGTTGGAAATTGAGGAAAATCATGTGTGTGTTTATCTGTTATTAAAATAAAATATATTTCAATAAGATGATTGGATGGGACGAGGATGTGTATATTCATTTCTTTCCTAAGATATGGTGAGTCCACAAAATCATCAATTACTAGTGGGAATATCACTCCTGGCCAGCAGGAGGAGGCAAAGAGCACCACAGCAAAGCTGCTATATATGTCACTTCCCTTACCCATAACCCCCAGTCATTCTCTTTGCCTGCGGTGCAAGGAGGAGGTGAAGTATTTGGTGTCTGATAAGAATTTTTTTTCTTCAATCAAGAGTTTATTATTTTAAAGCAGAGTAGGTTTGCTCTGATCTTTTCTTGGGTCTAGCCATAGTCCACATCAGTTTCTTTAGTAGAGCAGTGGTGGCTTTTAAGCAATTGGGAACTTGTGGGGTACAATCCGCACTGCGCTTTCCCAAATCAGTTTTGCTGCTCTAACCTGAAAGCCTTAAGGAATAAACCTCCTATTTCATCATTATGTTTACTTAACTAAAATCTAACAATAAATAACACAACACCTTTTTAGGGAGGAAAAGACTGGTCACGTAAACTTTAATAACTATTTAATAGTATTAGGCAACATTAATACTTGAACATTGTAAAAGTTCTTAACTCGTTGACGGCACATCTCACTAATCTAAATTAACCCCCTAACAACAGTCCAGGCCCCTTTTTGGTTCCTGCAGTGTGGCACGGGTTGCTCACGCTCTTTAGCAGATAGAATAGCTGTATTGGTGGAGATCTTCGGCCGCAATTCATTGGAGAGAGGAACCCCTAGTCCAGTGCCTAGTGGGCGTCACCCCTCCTCGTTCTCCCAGGCTGTCACTCCTCATTCTGACTGCTTGTTACAAGGCCCTGACCGACTACAAATTAGGGTATATAACTACCAACCCAGTAGGGCAACCCTCACCAGCGTGCCATACAACCCGCTGTCTAAGGGTGGAGTCTAAATAAAAATCCTGGGCTTATGGAGCTGGTTCAACTAAACCTACTCCTGTCAGGAGAATGCCCTACCACTCATCCAGTTACCACTTTGCCGCCAACCTCTGCTTCCAAACAGGACAGGGCGGGTGGGAAAAACACTCCTTGAAGTCTGCAACCAGGAAAGAGGCTAAATCTGCAGCAACAGGACCGTATAAAGTTAAGCAGACTCTCCACCCCTCCAGTTGCAATAAAGTAACAAACACACACATGGCAAACTTCAGACTTCAAGTCAGTTATCCCTTAATTTTGTTACAGACCCACTAGGGGGCCCTCCAATGTCAAAGTAAGCTTATTTACGGCTAGATTACGAGTTTTGTCGGTAAAGCTGTGTGGTGCTAACGAGCAGTTTCTGCTCACTACTCACCTACAGACAACGCTGGTATTAAGGGTATTTACAAACCCGGCGTTAGCCGCAGAAAAGTGAACGGAGAGCAAAATTTTGCTTCACATCTCACCTCAATACCAGCGCTGCTTACGGTAGCGGTGAGCTGGCTAAACGTGCTCGTGCACGATTTCCCCATAGGAATCAATGGGAGAGAGCCGGCTGAAAAAACACCTAACACCTGCAAAAAAGTAGCGTTCTGCTCCTAACGCAGCCCCATTGAGTCCTATGGGGAAATACATTTTATGTCTACACCTAACACCTTAACATGAACCCGAGTCTAAACACCGCTAATCTTACACTTATTAACCCCTAATCTGCCGCCCCCAACATCGCCAACACCTACATTATGTCCTCGCTGAACAACACCTACAATATAATGTGCCGCTCCGGACACCGCCGCCACTATATTAAAGTTATTAACCCCTAAAACTAAGTCTAACCCTAACCCCCCCTAATTTAAATATAATTTAAATAAATCTAAATAAAATTACTACAATTAACTACATTATTCCTATGTAAAACTAAATACTTACCTGTAAAATAAACCCTAAGATAGCTACAATATAACTAATAGTTACATTGTAGCTAGCTTAGGGTTTATTTTTATTTTACAGGCAACTTTGTATTTATTTTAACTAGGTAGAATAGTTACTAAATAGTTATTAACTATTTTATAACTACCTAGCTAAAATAAATACAAAAGTACCTGTAAAATAAAACGTAACCTAAGTTACAATTACACCTAACACTACACTATAATTAAATAAATTCCCTAAATTAACTACAATTAAATACAATTAAATACAATTATCTAAAGTACAGAAAAAAACACTAAATTACAGAAAATAATAAAATAATTACAAGTTTTTTAAACTAACTACACCTAATCTAATCCCCCTAATAAAATAAAAAAGCCCCCAAAATAATAAAAAGCCCTACCCTATACTAAATTACAAATAGCCCTTAAAAGGGCCTTTTGCGGGGCATTGCCCCAAAGTAATAAGCTCTTTAACCTGTAAAAAAAAGCACAATACCCCCCAACTTTAAAACCCACCACCCACACACCCAACCCTACTCTAAAACCCACCCAATCCCCCCTTAATAAAATCTAACACTAACCCCTTGAAGATCACCCTACCTTGAGAAGTCTTTACCCAAACGGGCCGAAGTTTTCAATGAAGCCGGGCAAAGTGGTCCTCCAGACAGGCAGAAGTCTTCATCCAAGCCGGGAAGAAGAGATCATCTAGACGGGCAGAAGTCTTCATCCAGACGGCATCTTCTATCTTCATCCATCCGGCGTGGAGCGGGTCCATCTTCAAGACATCCGACGCGGAGCATCCTCTTCTTTCTTCATCCGACGACTGAATGAAGGTTCCTTTAGATGGCGTCATCCAAGATGGCGTCCCTTCAATTCCGATTGGCTGATAGAATTCTATCAGACAATCAGAATTAAGGTAGAAAAAATCCTATTGGCTGATGCAATCAGCCAATAGGATTGAGCTCGCATTCTATTGGCTGTTCCAATCAGTTCCCTGCGTTTCCTTGCACACTCTGGTAGGAGTTTCTTTGCAAGACATTGCTGCCCAGGTATCCTCGGCGGTATCCGAGGCGCTGTCTGCTTTTTCCATGCTGCAGGGAAAGCACAAGAAGAAGTTTAAAGAGTCAGTTTCTGATCCAGTTGGGGCTATGCAAAGTGGTCCTTCTCAAAAGTCTGAGGAGGAAGACACTTCAGTAGCATCTGAGGGTGAAATCTCAGACTAGGACAGTATAATTCCTTCTTCTGATGCGGAAGCTGTATCCTTCAGATTTAAGCTGGAACACCTCCGTCTGTTACTTAAGGAGGTTTTGGCTACTTTGGATGACTCCCATACGACTGTCGTAGTCAAACCTAAGAAGTCTAGTAAGCTGAACAAGTACTTTGATGTTCCCTCCGTGGTGGAGGTTTTTCCTGTACCTGACCGTGCTACAGAGATTATTGGTTGGGAGAGACCTGGAATTCCCTTTTCTCCTTCTCCAGTTTTCAAGAAAATGTTTCCTATTGCTGACTCTATTAAAGAGTTGTGGCAGATGGTCCCCACCTTGGCTAAGAGGACTACTATTCCCATAGAGGATAGTTGTTCTTTTAAGGATCCAATGGACAAAAAGTTGGAGGCATTGCTAAAGAAATTGTATGTTCACCAGGGTCTTCAATGGCAGCCTGCAGTGTGTATTGCCACTGTCATTAGCGTGGCAGCCTACTGGTTTGATGCCTTGTCTGATTCTATTCAGACAGATATTCCTCTTGAGGAGATCCAGGACAAAGATTTCTGGTTTTGCTGTTCTAGCTCGCAGAGCTTTATGGTTGTCCTGGTCTGTGGATGTTTCATCTAAGTCCAAGCTCTTAGCGATCCCTTACAAGGGTAAGACCTTGTTTGGTCCTGGCTTGACTGAAATAATTTCTGATATCACAGGAGGAAAGGGATTTTTTCTTCCTCAAGATAAAAAGAATAAGCAGAAAGGACGTCAGAGTAATTTTCATTCCTTTCATAACTTTAGAGGTAAACCCTCCCTTTCCTCCTCCAAGCAAGAACAATCTAAGTCTTCCTAGAAAGCCTAGTCAGTCTTGGAACAAGGGGAAGCAGTCTAAAAAGCTTGCGACTGACTCCCAGTCAGCATGAAGGGTTGGCCCCCGATCTGGGAGCGGATCCAGTAGGGGGCAGACTTCCTCTATTTGTTCAAGCATGGATGCGAGATTTTCCGGACGCCTGGGTGGTGGACATCATTTCCCAGGGGTACAAAATAGAATTCAAGTCTTTTCCTCCCAGAGGCAGGTTTCTTCTCTTCAGATTATGTGTAGACCAGATAAAGAGAGAGGCGTTCTTAAATTGTGTCAAAGAATTTTTCTGCCCTGGGAGTCATAGTTCCAGTTCCTCCGCAGGAACAGAGTCCGGGATTTTACTTGATCTGTTCGTAGTTCCCAAAACAGAGGGAACTTTCATACCAAATTTGGACCTGAAGTGTCTAAACAAGTTCCTCAGAGTACCGTCCTTCAAGATGGAGACTTTACGTTCCATTTTGGTGCAAGAGGGTCAGTTCATGACAACCATAGACCTAAAGGAAGCGTACCTTCATGTTCCTATTCACAAGGATCATCACAAGTTTCTGAGATTCTCCTTCTTGGACAATCACTTTCAGTTTGTGGCTATTCAATTTGGCCTTGCCACAGCCCCCAGAAATTTTTCAAAGGTTCTGGGGTTTCTATTGGGAGTGATCCAGTCTCAGGGCATTGCAGTGTCTCTATATCTGGACGACATTCTGGTTCAGGCGCCGTCTTTACAACAAGCACACCTCATACATTGATTTTGTTGTCTTTTCTTTGCTCCTACGGATGGAAGGTGAATCTGGGAAAAAATTATTTGATTCCAGCTACAAGAGTAGTTTTCTTGGGGACCATAATAGACTCCCTATCAATGAAAAATTTTCTGACAGAGGTCAGAAAGACAAAGATCTTTGACTCTTGTCTTGCCCTCTCCTCAGCCATCAGTGGCTCAATGTATGGAGGTAATTGGTCTAATGGTAGCTTCTATGGACATTATCCCATTTGCTCGGTTCCATCTCAGACCTCTGCAGTTATGCATGCTAAGACAATAAAACGAGGACTATGCGGATCTGTCTTTGCGAATAAATCTGGATCAGGTGACCTCTTTCGTGGTGTTTGTCTCAGGAACACCTCTCCCAGGGAACTTTCTTTTACAGGCCTTCCTGGGTGATTGTGACCACTAATGCCGGCCTGCTGGGTTGGGGAGCAGTCTGGGGCTCGTTAAAGGCTCAGGGTCTATGGACTCGGGAGGAGTCAGATCTTTCCATAAACATTCTAGAGCTGAGAGTGATCTTCAATGCTCTGCTGGCCTGGCCTCAGTTAACTTTAAATTAAAAAACAAAGTATTGGCGCACAGCCAAACTAATGAGACCACATATTGTAAAATACTGCAAAAAATGCCTGCAAAAGACTTTATACTTTTAAATAAAATTGAGATCTTAGTCACACAATATGGCCATATTCTGGCTGAGCAGAATATGGTCATATTGTGTGACTAAGATCCCAATTTTATTTAAAAGTATAAAGTCTTTTGCAGGCATTTTTTGCAGCATTTTATAATGTGGTGCCTTCTGTTTAGGTTACCTGTCTTGTCCCTCCCTAATCATCTGTGTCCTCTAGCTTGGGTATTGGTTCCCACTAGTAATTAATGATTCTGTGTACTTACCATATCTTAAGAAAGAAAACATAATTTATGCTTACCTGATAAATTTATTTATTTCCGGATATGGTGAGTACACGGCCCAACCTTTATTTAAGACAGTTATTTTCACTAAATCCTCAGGCACCTTTACACCTTGTGTTATCTTCTTTTTCCATTTCCCTTTGGCTGAATGACTGGGGGTTATGGGTAAGGGAAGTGACATATATAGCAGCTTTGCTGTGGTGCTCTTTACCTCCTCCTGCTGGCCAGGAGTGATATTCCCACTAGTAATTGATGATTCCGTGGACTCACCATATCCGGAAATAAATACATTTATCCGGTAAGCATAAATTATGTTTTTATGTTAAAGGGACACTGAACCCAAATTTTTTCATTTGTGATTCAGATAGAGGCTGGAATTCCGCAGTGTATTTGTAGCGAGGCTGATTCGCTGTAGTTATCAAGCCCTACAGACCGGCAAAAGTAGAATTTAGTGACGTAAGCTACAATCCACCGGACTTAGTCCGACACAGATCGATTTTTATTTAGATTTATTTAAATAATATTTAAGTTAGGGGGGGGTTAGGGTTAGATTTAGACTTAGGTTTTGGGGTTAATAAGTTTAATATAGTGGCGGCGGTGTAGGGGGGACAGGATAGGAGTTAATAACTTTGAGATAGGTGGTGGCGGTATAGGGGGCGGCAGATTAGGGGTTAATAGGTATTATGTAGGTGGCGGCGGGGTCCGGGAGCGGCGGTTTAGGGGTTAACATATTTATTATAGTTGCGGCGGGGTCCGGGAGCGGCGGTTTAGGGGTTAACATATTTATTATAGTTGCGGCAGGGTCCGGGAGCGGCGGTATAGGGGGTAAAATCTTTATTTAGTTGCGGGGGGCTCCGGGAGCGGTGGTATAGGGGGTATAACAGTACAGTATAGTGTGAGTGCTTAGTGACAGGGGTATCAATAAAGCTGGGGAAAAGCCGAAGAGCAGCGAGATCGATGACTGATAAATATAACAGTCCGCTGCTCATCGCTCCGTACTTGGTGCGCAGCATTTTGACAGTTTTATTGATAAGTTTGGCGAGCGTATTCAGGTCAGTGGCAGCGAGTTTAGGCAATCTTAGGCGGGCGTATTGGAGCCGGCGAATGCAGGTAAGTACGGAGCTTAATAACTAGAGGCCATTGCATGCATTCGTAAGCAACTTTCTAATTTACTCCTAATATCAATTTTACTTTGTTCTCTTGCTATTTTTAGGTATCTCAGCTAATTTTTTTTGTTAAGTACCCAGGATATCACTTGTTTATTGGTGGGTGAATCAGCAAGAACAACCCAGATTGTTCACCAAAAATGGGCCAGCATCTAAACTTACATTCTTGCTTTTAAAATAAAGATACCAAGAGAATGAAGAAAATGTGATAATAGGAGTAAATTAGAAAGTTGCTTAAAATTGCATGCTCTATCTGAATCCCCCCCCAAAAAAATTGGGTTCAGTGTCCCTTTAATTCTACCCAATTTCCATTTGTGATTCTGTTCAGTAAACCGTTACTTATGTATAAGAACACCATGGATGGACTTCTTATTAAAGAGATTGGTTCTTGGGGCACCATAAGATTGTGTCTCACTTATCCTTTTCTCTTCCTCAGGGGTCGGCCTCTGGAATGATGACAGATGTGATAAAAAGAAGCCATATGTTTGTCAACGTTGAGTTTCACCACAAGGGAGCATTCCTTCACTTCTATGCTACTAACCTTAAGAGTCCTTCCCTTATCAGTGTGTTCTAATGATTCACCCTTCTTTCCCTATTATCCTCCCCCTAAATCTGTCTTCAACCCAGCTATATATGAGCTTTATGCTATTGAAACTTAATAAAATGGTTAAAGCAAATGAATGTCTCATGATAATTTCCTAACTGACCACATGCTGAGGTAGTAAAATACAGGTCATAATGTAGTGGTTTAACATGTTGGTAAAACGCAAATATACAATTTGTATTGTATACCTCTGCCCGTTCCAGGTACAGTCACTGGTAAGTTTTATAACAAAAACTAATGTGCAAAATAAGTCACAATCAGTAATAAAAACTTAATAATTATTAGTTAAATTATGCTGTCAGATTCCGCAAATATGCAAGTGTATTTCAAATGTAATATGTGGAATAATGTGTCATAAGAAAAATGTCTGCAACTAATATAGCATAAAGAAAAAAGCTAGAAACAGAAGACAGAGAAAATACTTTACATAAACATTTTCCCAAAACGTATTATTATTCAGTTCCATCCACTAAGTTATTTAAACAAATTTTTAACTAAAGAATGTTATTCCATGCTTCTTGTATTAGAAATAATAATGTACAATTACTAACTCTGCAGTTATAGCACACATGCATAGAAACAGATACAATAATACGCACATGTGGCAATCATACAATCGTATCTTAAATATTATGGTGTAACTCAGGGATGTCCAATTGGGGGCCCATAGGAAAGATTCGGCCCTCTGCATTAGTTTTTGCAGCCTCTGAGAGAAAGGGGGAACTAACAATGAGTGTTTTGGGGAATTGTGGTGGTAGACAAACTCTAAAGAACCATCTGGAGGGATAACAACAGACAGAAGATACCCTGCAACCTCACCTAAATCAGGTCCTGTGTATTGGACATTTTTAGGAAATATATTATTATTTGTCTGTAGCCATAAATTTATATGTGGCTATTAAAGATTCTAAAATATTGATCTATGAACATTAAGGATTCTAAAATACTTATCTGTGGCCCCATATGTTAGGAAGTTGGCCATCATTAATGTAACTTATAATGAATGTTATGATTAATTTCATCAGCGATATACTTAATGATACTAGTAGGTCGATTTATGAAGCAGCTGATGCTGCTTCCGACCCACTTCGCTTCAGGTCCGCCTGAAGCGGAAGTTAAGAAGCAGTGGTCTTAAGACCTCTGCTCCTTAACTCGTCTGGACAGCAATCAGCCTCATCGGATACGATCGGGTTGATTGACACCCTCTGCTAGCGGCCGATTGGCCGCAAATGTGCAGGGGGCGGCATTGCACAAGCATTTCACAAGACATGCTTGTGCAATGATAAATGCCGACAGCGTATGTGGAGGGCACTATAATAAATCGGACCCTAGGTATAATGTCTAGGGCTGCCAGGTGTCCAGTATTCAACCAAACAGTCCAGTATTTTAGCAGGCTGTCCAGTAAAATCTTTACAAAAATATTGGACACTTAAATTTCCATTTTATAAAAGTTCTTGAGTGTTACTGAACTGTAAAAGACCTCCTGTACTTCTATACATTACACATATAGAGGAGAAAGAAGTGAGGGGCAGTCACATTAGCCAAATCATTATTGTTTACGTACGTTACTGGCAAAAATGATTGATTTATTTGTTACTGGCAACCAAAAGGTAAAGTGACTGCTCACTTGTGAAGAATATGGTGGTATCAATAGTAGAGGCTAAAGTATAGATTCTTTGTGGGGGCATTGTTTGACCCTACCTACCAATATATTTATACACACACACATACAGATGTATGTATGTATATATATATATATATATATATATATATACTGTATATTTATATAACAAATTCAATCCCGAAGGCACTCTCCGTTTTAAAAAGTACACTTTAATCAAATGGTTTTTTTGTTGTTGTTTTTTTCCATTTTAAAAAGTACACTTTAATCAAGTGGTAAACGTTTTCGGGGTCTCCCCTGTCCTCAGACCAATAAAATACAAACAAAAAACTCACCAATATATACAGACCTTCACCGTGTAATTACACTTCCGGGCTCCTGTGCATCTATTTAGCTCCAACAAGGACAAAATAACTAAAAAAGCAAAAGGTGAAAAAGACAGATATAACGTGTTGTCATGTACACAAAAATGTTTGGCAACAGTGAAACAATTCCCTATCACTGGCTTTTAACAAATGCTCTGTAATAAAAAATGTTAAGTAATAAAAATGTTAACTACAAACAGAAGAGTGCATCCTGCTGCTCTAACATAACCGTCATTCTGATTAAACATTGGAACTACACCCTAGTCTGGCTTATTTTAAAACATTAACAAAGCTCAGATAGACAGGGATTAAACTAATTGTGAGAGCTTGGACCTAATAAAGTTCATTATGTTAGGTAAGGGTAATATCATTAGTTTACAATAGAGGGAAAGCCATCTGTGAGAAGCCCAACTAAATTCACATTTAAATTCACAGATTACCAAACGGCCACTACAAAAAACACTGGAAATCAAGGAACACATTAAGTGCCTTCGGGTATATAGTATCCAAATTAAATAGTAAGTGCTTGGCCCTATCTCCTACCCCTGATGGAATTGGAATATGGTCTATTATTATGTATCTCAAATCAGAGACCCATGTTTATTCACCAAAAAATGCCTAGCTACCGCTGGTCATACTCTCCATTTTTAATGGCACTGCAAATGGCAGACCGCTGGTTAGCCATTCTGGTCCTGAGATCATCTTGAATCTTCCCAACATAAAATCTGCCACACGGGCAAAGTAGAAGATAGACAATGTACTTTGTAGTACAGGTCACCCAGTGTCTGATCTAGAATTTTTTATTGGTCCATGGATGTTTAACAAAATTAATTTGTTAAGCCACCACAGGTCGTTCATCCACTACATCGGAAGCAACCCTTCTTAGTGGTACTCAACCATGTTCTTCTGGTATAGCACTCTTTGTAATCAGGCCGTAACAGTAGATACTTCAAGGATCGCCCTCTCCTGAAGCCAACCATGTGCCATGCCATAGCCCCTCTCCTCAAATCTTTGCTGCATTGCCAAAAGTTGAAATTTCTTGTTGGTTTCATCTGAATTGTTGCGCACCACTCTTTTAAATTGTGATTTCGGTAATTCACTTTTCAGACTGGGTGGATGGCAACTTGTCACCTCTAACAAGGAGTTTCTGTCAGTCTCTTTTTAGAAGAGTGTGGTGCAGAAACTGGTCTCAGCCTTGTAGACTCTAAGGTCCAAAAAGTCAATTTGTTCAGCATGCTAACCTGGGGGTTAACTCTATTTCATTCTTCAAACCTGCTCTGTTGTAGTGTCAGCCCAGATCACAAACAGGTCGTCAATATACCTTTTGAAAAATTTAACTCTGATTTCTGAAAAAAGGCTGGTCTCATTCTTCTCAAATTGTACCATAACCAATTTGTCAAAGGATGGGGCCAAATTGGACCCCATCGCCGTGCCAGATATTTGAAGAAAAAACTAATTCTCAAACTTGAAGTAGTTGTACTTCAAACAGAAATCCAAAGTTGCATAATCACATAAATTGGAGGGGCAGTATGAGGATATTTTAGGAGGTGATTGAAGACAGCTGCCATACGCTGTTCATGAGGAATTATCATGTACATACTGGTCACATCCAGTGTGTCCAGAATGTCCCCAGCTTGAAAATTTGGCCATGTCTGTAATATTTTGATTAATTCCATAGAATCAAGCAAAAATGATGGGGTATTGCGCACAATAGGTTGGAGTATTGAATCAACATAAGTTGCCAATGGTTGAAGGATGGAACCCCTTGCAGACACTATGGGGTCTATTTATTAATGTGCTAGCGGACATGATCCAATATTGTGGATCATGTCCGCTGCACATCGATAAATGCCGACAGCATACGCTCTTGTTATTTATCATTGCACCAGCAGTTCTGGTGAACTGCTGGTGCAATGTCGTCCCCTGCAGATTTGCGGGCAGTCGGCTGCTACAGGGGGTGTCAATCAACCCGATCGTATTCGATCGGGTTGATTTCCGGTGATTTCTGTCCGCGGCCTCAGAGCAGGTGGACAGGTTATGGAGCAGTGGTCTTTGGACCGCAGCTTCATTACTTGTGTTTCCGGCGAGCCTGAATGCTCCGTACGGAGCTTGATAAATATGCCCCTTTGGGTCTGCCAGGTGGACAAGTAGGGTTCTTATGCACCTTAGGTAAGATATAGATTACAGATGTATTGGAAAGTCCATTTGCAAATAATCCTTTAAGTACTTAGTAACAATGTCCTGTTGGATGAGACAATCCAGGTAAGTGTCAATCTTATTTTTAAATATAAATAATGATTTTATATATATATATATATATATATATATATATATGATACCGGTAACGTCAGATATTCAGGTAATCCAAGCGTCTGTGGGTAAATCCCGATGTACTGTATGTAATTCACACATCTACACTATTTTTTATTCCTCTGCCGGGGGGGGGGGCACCCCGATCCTCTGGCATCCACCTTGGGGAATGAGGTTTTGCCCCCCTTGAAACCCCAGGTGGAGGCAAAAAAGATAGTGAAGATGGGGGAATTACATTGCATTATATATATGTTTGATGCGGTGACTCCGCACTCTGAGGGGATTTATGATCTTACATCGGGCTTTACCCACAGCCACTTGGGTAATGTCTGTTTTACCCGGGTAATCCTAGGATTACCCAATATCTGTAAATAAATAAATATATATATATATATATATATAGCCTTTCAAACAAATGCACTCTCAGGACTTTCATATAGAATAACAAAGGTATCTTTTATTGGAACGTTTTCAGGTATATACTACCCTTCATCAGCTGATGAAGGGTAGTGTATACCCGAAAACGTTCCAATAAAAGATACCTTTGTTATTCTATATGAAAGTCCTGAGAGTGCATTTGTTTGAAAGGCTATTGTTCAGTATTTCTGCACCCAGGCAGTTGGCACCGGTGGGTTGATCTGTTGAAAGGACTTATTATTTATACACATACATATACATACATATTATTTATACACATACATATACATACATACATATACATAAATATATATATACAAACATATATACATATAAACACACACGTATATATTTATATTATATTAATATGTTCCTGATTCTGATAACCTTCCTTTTCCAATTATTACCATTTTATTATCATTTTAGCTGCCCATTGCCATCAATGAACTTGACATATCCAATCCAATCCATATCTGTAAATAAAGCCCAAAACTTACACAGAAGGCACAAGAAAGTTCAGGTTTTGCAGAAGAAAATAAATGTTTTGGTTTTATTTTCCAATTTTTCCTGTCACATCGCTTTTTTGTATTCTCAAATTTTTGATTACTGTTTTAGCAGCTATAGTTCAGTAAACTAGTTTTAGCAGCATTTGCATATAGATGATGTTGAATAATCCAAAAAGCTAAAAGCCTTGGTAAAAATGAAGGAGATGTATCTCCCTGGTTCTCAAGATGACTAAGGCTCTGCAATGTAAACATCTGATGTAATGATCTTGATAAGGTTTGTTTGTGTACTCACTCTGCAGTAAAAAAAACAATGATAATGTTATTTAAAGGGACAGTCAACCTAAAATTTATTTTTACATATTTAGATAATGTACTTAATGATGTTGACAGCAAACTGTAAGCCAAGTATGCTCTAAATATAGTTTGCAAGAAAAACTATGTACTAGTTCACCTCGGGCCGTTTTGAAATGGCTGCCTGACCCTTCCTGTCCTGACGTCAGCCTCTAGCTTCCAGTGAGCAGGGCTGCCACTAGAAATCATGGGGCCCTTGACTCAGCCAGTTTTCGGGCCCCCCCCAGTGTCTACTCTCCAGTGCCCCCCCCCCCCCAGCAACCACCCCCATGCTTATATTTTGGCCAAAAAATATTAAGCCTGCCACCACGTCAAGGTAGACTAAAAAAATAAATACCACTGTAAAACAGTTATACATTTTTACTGATAAAATTATAACATAACATTAATTAATGTAGAGTTTCAGGTCATAATAAGCACTTCTAAAAACAGCATTTTATTTTAGCCAAATAAAGATAATGTGACTTTAATTTGGCGAAAATAAAATGCTGATTGTTTTTAAATAACAAGTCAAGTGCTGCTTCTGAGCTGAAACTCTATATTTGAAGATCTACAAATAAATACAAAGTATGGAATCCCTGATGGGGGCTAAAGAACCAGCCTCAAACAGACTCATCAAATAAAGTCCTCTGAGTCCTCAATGTGACATAATGATGCATTTAAAACAAAGATTTGACTTATTATATATAACTTGTCAACTGTCAAGCAATAATTGAAAGATGGCTGACATTCTGTACCAGGAACACTGTGTCTTGGACTCTTACCCCCTGGCCCACAACTTGGGGCAAGACAGTGACACTGTCACAGTGCCATGTGTGTGGCCCTGGCACAGCATCTCAGCCATCTTTCAATTATTGTTTGACAATTGACAATTTGACATACAAAAAAAGAAAATAAAACCAAATAGAAAATAGTAAAATAAGGATTATATAATACCGGGCGGCGCCGGTTAAAACAATTTGGTATGACTGAGACACAATATAATAATAATACCATGGCTATGTAGGCAAGTTTGTTTAATTTTGAAAATTATTTTTAAATACTTGCAATTTAAAAAAAAAATTATGCAAACAATTTTTTGGATATACACTGTGATGACTGATCCCAACAGGTTTTATGACACTTTAAGTCAATTTAGAACAAGGCACTAAGCAGCAGTTAATTACTAACCACCAGTTACAGTTAGGCATCAGAGCAGCCAGCCTCAGTCAGCCTGGCTGTGTATATTATATATATTATATATACAATAAAAATAACTATATCACACTATACAGGATTACAGTGTGATATATAAGTACAAATTAATTGCTGAGAGTCAGTCAGTCAGTCAGATAGTCAGACACACAGACTCTGTCTGATGCCTAGTAACATTCATTGGATATCATATAATATTACACTATTATGCCTCGTCTCGAGCAAATCACCCACCATAATGGGACATCTCCCACGCCACAACTTACTTAGGCTGTTGGTTGGGTCAGTTCCAACCAAGAAAAATATTTCAACACTCATCATACGTACCACACAACATTATAATATACACTCACACATTACATATACACTTGACTTACTCCCTCTTGGCCTCTTCAGCCGCCCAGCCCTGCTGCCCCTGACTCTGAGCCCTTACCGACTGCGACTGCCCTGCAGCCCTGTGACTCACACATTACATATACACATACTCCCTCTTTGCCTCTTCAACCTAGCAACCTAACTCCATGGCATATTGGCATTCACACACACATGATCCTTCTCCTTCCTTCATCACAGTTCACAGCTGCCGCCTGCCTCCCTTAGCAACCTAACTCCATGGCATTCATTCACACATGATCCGACCTTCATCACAGTTCACAGCTGCGCCTGCATGTAACTGTCTGTCTCAGACTGTGTATCAGATTCAGACACAGAGTCAGAGTGTCGCCCGGTCGGTATCAGTCACAGTCTGACAGTATGGCCCACAGCCGCCCAGCCCAGCCCTGCTGTCCCTGACTCTGAGCCCTTACCGACTGCGAGTGCGACTGCCCTGAAGCCCTGCTGCCCATCCCGAGGCCGACCGGTCCGTCTGGTCTGCGTGCTGGCTTGTCACGTGTGGTCTTGTGCCTCTGCCTGCCTGGCCAGTAACTTCCCGCGCAGCGGCGCACGCTATTGTCCCGCCCCCTTCTCCCGCCCACCAAACCAATCAAAACTCAGAGCCCTCCTACTCCTGTCATGGTCCTGGGACTCCTGGGGGCAGAGTTTGATTTCTATGTTAAGCTGATTTCCCGCCACACATCAGAAATGGCGGTAAACCAGCTCAACATAAAAATCAAACTTGGAGTCAATGTTTCATTGGTCTGTGGGTGGTGTGTCACGTGACCAGCAGACGCTCAGCAGTCGAGGGAGGGAGGGTGGTGACGTCATCATCGGCACTTCATGCTGCCAGGGAAATAATAAATAAAAAAATTTCTATGTCAGCAGGGTCCCGGGCCCCTGATCCTGGCCGGGCCCCTGAATGCTGTCACCCCTGTCACCCCCTGATGGTGGCCCTGCCAGTGAGTGTTCCATGTCGATCCTGTGCGTTCCTCTGTTTCGTGCAAACACAGCAGTTGGAGTTGTAATTTAAGTCATCAGAAGTACAGCGGTCCCACAGCAGTTTTTACAACTCCAACTGCTGTGGGACTGCTGTGCTTCTGATGACTTCAATTAAAACATTACTGCTGTGGTACACTGATGCGCCGCATAGAACAACCGCTATGGTACTGAGTGGTTTGTTTTCTTCCTAACTGATTGTGCTAGGCATTGAAGGGTTAACACAAAAACAAGACTGTATATTAGATAAATATGAGAGGGACATATATATCAGAGCTGGCTGAAGATGGCATCTTTCCCCTCATCATTTGTAAAGTAGCACAAGGAAAGACTCAGACAGGTGACTGATCCTAATATTAGACGTTTGTTTGAAAGCATCCATAGGTAATGACTGAAATTATTAAACTGTCTCAGTTCAAATGACTATAAAACAACACTGTTTGACTCAGGTCCTGACAAAGCTCATGTGCACCAGACACCATCATGTGTTAACCCCTTAACGACCGAGGACGTGCCAGGAACGTCTTACAAAAAAATACCCTTTGTGACCAAGGACGTTCCTGGCATGTCCTCTGGGGTTTCAAGCGGTGGAAGCGATCCTGATTGCTTCCAGCCGTTTTTATGGTATTGCAGTGATGCCTCGATATTGAGGCATCCTGCAATACCATATTTTTACACACCGATGCAGGGAGAGCCACTCTGTGGCCCTCTCAGCAATGGTAGCAATAGTGCCGATAGTTGGTGGGTGGGAGCCTTAGCAGGGAGGTGGGTGGGCGGCCCATCGCTACCCGCCATCCGGTTCCTGTATGTTCAATGTGCACGCCGGGTGCCAGGAGCGTGCGGGGGGTACGCGCAGCAACCACTGCCATCAATGTAATTGAATGGGAAGGAGGGAGTGGGAGGGGGCAAAAAAATTATAATCAAATTCATGTTTTATAAAAAAAAAAAAAAACTTTTTTGGGGGGGGACAAACTGGGTATTGGTAGACAGCTGCCAGTACCCAAGATGGCAGCAAATAGGTAGCGGGGGAGGGTTAGAGAGCTGTTTTGGGGGATCAGGGAAGTTGGGGGCTAAGGGGGTCCATCACAATAGATATTTAACCCCTTGAGTGCTCCGTCGCAGAGTTTCCCACTCTGGTGCTAACGACGGCTCAGAGCCGTCGCTAGAACTCTCCCAACTTGAGGGAGATCTGGGGGCTCCCACCCACTCCTACCCCAGCAATCGGGCCTGCATAGTGACAGGCATTGCCGAAGCTTCACGTTATGCACAGTGACGTCACGCACAATGGCGTGATGACGTCACCGCACAACTTTATTTAAAATTAACAATGTTTAGTATAGGAGCAGGGGGCATGCTGCTTAGAAGCCTGTATCTCAGGCATCTAAGCAGCTACTGATCCCCCAAGACCCACTGTTGGAAAGGTAATCGCCTAACCTTTCCAATAGTGTAAGTCTTGGGGATCTGGAAAAAAAAATATTAAAAAAAAAAAAACTTAAAACAGCTTAGCAATCAGGTGGGAAAGTGCTTAGCACTCAAAGGGTTAAAAAAGAAAGAAAGAAAAAAAGCCTTTTATTTAAGTAGTGGCAGACTTTCTGACAGTATTTAAGATGGTGGGGACAATTGTGGGGTGGGGGAGGGAAGATAGCTGTTTGGGAGGGATCAGGGGGTTGGATGTGTCAGGTGGGAGGCTGATCTCTACAGTAAAGCTAAAATTAACCACTGTTGGGCATAATACAAGTGTGGTGTGCAGCGGCATTTTGCGGCCTTCTAATTACCAAAAAACAATGCCAAAGCCATGTATGTCTGCTATTTCTGAACAAAGGGGATCCCAGAGAAGAATTTACAACCATGTGTGCCATAATTGCACAAGCTGCTTGTAAATAAGTTCAGTGAGAAACCTAAAGTTTGTGAAAAAGTTTGGGAAAAAGTGAAAGTTTTTTTTATTTGATCGCATTTGGCGGTGAAATGGTGGCATGAAATATACCAAAATGGGCCTAGATCAATACTTTGGGTTATCTACTAAAAAAATGTATACACATGTCAAGGGATATTTAGGGATTCCTGACAGATATTAGTGTTCCAATGTAACTGGTTTGGAAATAGCAAAGTGCTACTTGTATTTATTGCCCTATAACTTCTAAAAAAAAAAAGCAAAGAACATGTAAACATTGGGTATTTCTAAAATTTAAACTCTAAATTTAGAAACTATTTAGCATGGGTGTTTTTTGGTGGTTGTAGATGTGTAACAGATTTTGGGGGTCAAAGTTAGAAAAAGTGTGTGTTTTTTTCATTTATTTCATCATATTTTATAATTTTTTATAGTAAATTATAAGATATGATGAAAATAATGGTGTCTTTAGAAAGTCCATTTAATGGCTAGAAAAACAGTATATAATATGTGTGGGTACAGTAAATGACAAAGAGGAAAATTAGAGCTAAACACAAACACCGCAGAAATGCAAAAATAGCCCTGGTCCCAGACGGTCAACAAATGGAAAAGTGGTCTGGTCACGAAGGGGTTAATGAGACGCAGCTGCTAGCGGGCAGAAGGTTAATGGCACTAATCCCTCATTAATACCATGCACGCTTGCTACAGATATTCCGGTATGCCGAGGGATTAGTGCCGTTAACAGTCTCCCCGCCAGCATTAACACATGATGGTGTCTGGTGCACATGAACTTTGTCAGGACCTGAGTCAAACAGTGTTGTTTTATAGTTATTTGAACCGAGACAGTTTAATAATTTCAGTCATTACCCATGGATGTTTTCAAACAAACGTCTAATATTAGGATCAGTAACCTGTCTGAGTCTTTCCTTGTGCTACTTTACAAATGATAAGGGGAAAGATGCAATTTTCAATCAGCTCTGATACATACTGTATATCCCATATTTATCTAATATACAGCCTTGTCTTTGTGTTAACCCTTCAATGCTAACATAATCAGTCAGGAAGAAAACAAGCCGCTCAGTATCACAGAGGTTGTTCTATGCGGCGCACCAGTGTATCACAGCAGCAATGTGGTAATTAAAGTCATCAGAAGCACAGCGGTCCCACAGCAGTTGGGGTTGTAAAAACTGCTGTGGGACCACTGTACTTCTGATGACTTTAATTACCACTCCAATTGCTGTGTTACACTGGTGCGCCGCATAGAACAACTGCTATGGTACTGAGCGGTTTGTTTTCTTCCTTACTCCAAATTCCCCCTTGACAAAACCAGCGCATTGCACATGCACGAAAGAGAGGAACGAGCAGGATCGACTTGGAACACTCACTGGAAGCTGAAGGGTGACGTCAGGACAGGAGGGGTCAGGTGGCCATTTTAAAATGGCCCGAGGTGAACTAGTATGTGTTTTTTCTTGCAAACTATATTTAGAGCATACTTGGCTTACAGTTTGCTGTCAACTTTGTTAATTATCTAAATATGTAATAATATTTTTTAGGTTGACTGTCCCTTTAAAGTAAAATTATGGTGATAAGGCGTCTGAGTGTCATTTTCATTTACCATTAACACATATACCGAGTAAATGTGAAGCAAATAACACTGGCAGAGGAAGCAGAAGGCATGAGGAAAAGAGTAACAGATATTTAAGTCTAAACTATATTCAATAATAGAACAAGGAATAGCCATCAATGTCTTCACTGAGGAACAGGTCAAAAATATGATACCGGATTATCCATTAGTGCCTATATTCCATCATGTGCCTAAAACACATAAAAATATGACCTCTCCCCCAGGAAGACCCATCATTTCAGGCATTGGCTCTATGTTTGAGCCATTGTCTGAATGGGTCGATTCCATACTCCAGCCTTTGGTTAAAAGCCTTAATAGTTATTTACGAGATTCAACACATTTGTTGAATTGTTTGGAATATGTAGAATGGAACAAGGAGTTCAGATGGGTGGCTATTGATGCCACCTCCCTTTACTCAAGTATACCCCACACGCTAGGATTAAAAGCCATTAGATATTTCTTGGATACAGCCACACGTTATTCTTTAGAATTTAAACTTTTTTTCTGTGAAATCATTGAATTTTTATTAAAACATAATTTTTTTATGTTTAATAATGAATACTATGTGCAGGTTTGTGGCACAGCGATGGGGGCAAAATTTGCCCCCTCGTTTGCCAACCTGTATGTAGCGTGGTGGGAGGATTTATACCTATACACTCTTTCCAATCCATTTGCAAAGCATATTATTAAGTATATGCGTTTCATAGATGATCTTATATTTATAGTGGAGGATAAACTTGAGCTGAGCACCTTTTTAGAGTATGTTAATACCAATGATTTAAATTTGAGATTCACAGGTGAATTACAACAATATAAAATATGTTTCTTAGATTTAGAACTCACAGGTGATCCAGAAAAAGGTGTAATAATGACTGACACATATCGTAAACCAACGGCTGGAAATACCATACTCCACGCCAAATCATGCCATCCTCCACATTTAATTAGATCAATCCCCAAAGCTCAATATATTAGAATGAGAAGAAACACTAATTGTACTGAGAAATTCAATTCACAATGTACTGATCTTACAAACAGATTAAAGCAAAGGGGATATTCGAATAAGATTCTTAATGAATCTCACGAAAAGATAAAATATAAGACTCAAAGAGAGGTCATTGCAACCAAAAAGAGACCAGATCAAGATTTTAGTAGAGACAAAATTGTCTTTACCACAGAGTATTCTAAACAATTCAATGAAATCACAGCTATTCTCAAGAAACATTTACATATATTAAAAGAAGATGAAGCTTTGGGTAACATTTTTCATACTTGTAAATTTGTGTCCAAAAAACCTCCGACTCTGGGCACCAGGCTGGTACCCAGTATGGTAAATACAATAACAAATAAATGGGGGAGTAACTGGATAAGGAAAAAAGGTACATACAAATGTGGCACTAAACCATGCATTACGTGTGAAGTTATTGAAAGAAGTGATACTTTCACCAGTTCAGCAACACATGAAAGATATAATATGGAGTTCTATGCAAATTGTAGGACTGAATTTGTAGTTTATCTAATAGAATGTTCCCTTTGTTCCCTACAATATATTGGTCAAACGACCAGAGAGCTTCGATCACGTATCAGAGAACATATTAGGGACACTAAAAACTACAATAAAGACTCGGCGGTAGCGGTTCATTTTAATCAAACACATATGACTCACATAGCACACATCACTGTTAAAGTTATTGATAAAATTCAGTCACCCACTAGAGGGGGCAACAAACAAAAATTGTTGCTCAAACGTGAATTATTTTGGATTTACAAACTTAAAACGATAGTACCACAGGGTCTAAATAGAGAATGGGACATGTCCTATTATGTGGAGTAATTATTTATTTATATATATTTTTTTTTTTTGGTCTATCTGTTAAGGGTCAACTTAATTTACTATGCAGAAATTTCAACAAAGTCTTTCAATAATATTGCATATAGTAATTTACCTTTAACAAATATTGGATCTTAGGTTCTCATTCAGTTCAATTTAAACATTATATACTTGGTTTGTATAAGCATGAATAAATAATGGGATATATTTAGGTCCATAAATAGGAGCATATGATTATAGTCCCCTGTTTCTTGATATAATTCCCTTTATATTCATTTATTTATCACAAAATAATAAACACATTTTAGCGTATAGGAGGTGACTCATACTTAGTATCTACAAAGACATAAGGTTACAAGGTTATAACATAGTGCTGAAGTTGTTGTTTTATGTGTACTTACATATCATGTATAACTATATATTCTATTAAGTAATTCAGCATATACATATATGTACATACATTTTTCAAACACAATATACTTTTCTGTGTTCATGGTAAGTGCTAGGTGAGGGTAAGCAGTTTTAACACTATTTTGATACAGGTGTTTCTATAGCTTTTCCATCATTGGGTACTTCCCCTTTAAATAGCAGGGGTTGTACTAACATATCTCACTCCTATGATTAAGTGCCGAGCATAGGCACGAAACATGTAAGGAGGGTTATCACCTGCTACCCTTTGTATTCTTTGCCTATTGGCTTTTTTAAGACATGTTAAATAAAGCATTTGAATTTTAATTACCTTTTACTCTGCTTGTTGCTGACGCATTTTTTCGTTTTTCTGATATTTAGAGCATACTTGGCTTACAGTTTGCTGTCAACTTTGTTAATTATCTAAATATGTAATAATATTTTTTAGGTTGACTGTCCCTTTAAAGTAAAATTATGGTGATAAGGCGTCTGAGTGTCATTTTCATTTACCATTAACACATATACCGAGTAAATGTGAAGCAAATAACACTGGCAGAGGAAGCAGAAGGCATGAGGAAAGAGTAACATTGAAAGGTCACCTTGCACTTTGGAATGAAACTGCTAAGGTTAAATCTGCAGCAAATACATTGGGGTATATTTAATTTGCAGCAGATGCTGCTATCTACGCCTGGAATTTCCGGCTTGACGGAAACAGAAGTTAAGAAGCAGCGGTCATAACAGCGCTCTTTAACTTCTCCACCAACTTTTAGGTGGCGGACTTTAATCATCCTGATCAGATACGATCATGATAATTGACATCTCCTGCTAGCTGCCAATTGGCCGTGAATGTGCAGGGGGTGGCATTGCACAATCATTTCACAAGAAATTCTTGTGAAATGTTAAATGCTGATAGCGTATGCTGTCAGCATTTAGCGATGCCAGATGGACATGATTCGCTACAGCGAATCATATCCACCCTGCATTAAATAAATTGACCCCTTTATCTTTCACAGGTCAGCATTCTGCAAAGAACCTGGTCTGCTGACCATAACTTTAATAGACATACAGATACCAACATACATAAACAGACTGCACATAATATTGGTGTATAAAATAAAGTAATTGGGCTCATCCTACTACAAGATGTTTCACAAACAACTTTAATTGCAAGAACTATTTTTTTTTTGTTTACACTTGAATTTCCCTTGCAAAGCTCATACGGGCTATCTCTGGAAGTCGAAGAACTAAAAGGAATTCAAAGCAGAGAAAAAGCTGGAAGGACATGACTCTTCCTTGCATGATGAGTACATTTTTTCTTTGGTGAAACACTGAACGTTTTTTAAAACAACTTTAAAATAACTAATCTACACACACATGAACACCTGTTGTTTAATGTCAATATCCAGGGTGTCCATGCTTTGTTTTTAACTCACATGGTGCATAGCCAGCTTAGCTTCAGTTCCTCACACCCTCCGGGCAGAGACTTCTGTGTCTGACAGAAACTCCAGACTCCTCCTTTGTCACAGGGTCTCACCCACTTAATAGTCCTATGTCTGCTGAGGGGAGCTAAATAATCCCAGAGGAAGCCACACAGAAATGTGTGTGGGTGGGTCACACAGCAGTACTGCTGACAAGCTTGAATTTAGTTTATTGTAAGAAGTATTAATGCCTCATTATCCCTCTAACCAGACTGTGCTCTAGCTCATCCCAACAGCAGCAGTGTTTACTGAAGCATTTCTGTTCTCTGTCCAGGGGGAACTTAATTCCACCTGCAAAATTAGTGAATGCGTTTCCTCTGGACTTGACTCCTGGAATTGCCAATGAGAATGTGTATGTTGTGTAGATATAATATACATACATAATAAACAATGTTTATTAACATATTACAATAATTTATTTATAATTCTGACAAAAAATACTTAATAAAATAATGCTGTTGCAGTGGGCGGGGCTAAACTGCTGCTTTTGCCCGGCATGCCCGACGTTCAGTGCATTGTGTACCCCAGAACATGGGTGAGATCGCTTTATGGGGCATATTTATTAAGATCAGTATGGAGCTTGATGCCCCGTGTTTCCAGCGAGCTTGAAGGCTCGCCGGACACAGAAGTTATGAAGCAGCAGTCTAAAGACCGCTGCTCCATAACCTGTTCACCTACTCTGAGGTGGCAGACAGAAATCAATCCAATCAAAATCCGATCGGGGTGATTACACCCCCTGTTAGCGGACGATTGGCTGTGAATCTGCAGGGGGTGGCATTGCACCAGCAGTTCACAAGAACTGCTGGTGCAATGATAAATGCAGACAGCGTATGCTGTCGGCATTTATCGATGTGCAGCAGACATGATCCGCAATATTGGATCATGTCCGCACACACATTAATAAATAGGCCCCTATGAGTGGATGCTGTTTGCATTTGATATTAACGTGATCTGCAATCCGAATCTGACGGATTTGATCCACGAGTGCCAGTGTTCCATCACAACTTGCTTATATGTGCCATATACCAAACTTGGCTGTTTTGCTTAATTGCTTCGTTATTGATAGAGACAAAGCAGCTTGAACTGTACACCTTGCTTAAGTTTTGCACCTTCATAGCTACTAACAAATTACGAGCTGGGATGAGCATGAAAGTTACATATAATTATTGCAATAACAACTGACTGCACCCATTATTTGTCCCATACAAAAGCCTTCATTTATTCTGCTTGTGCATCATGCAAAATGCTATCCTACATTTTATTATTAAGGGCATTGAGGTTATGGACTGAAGTCATAGTTTTTTTATGAATGAGGACACCCAGTCTCGATATTTTTAAAATCTTGCATCCATGTTCAAATTTACTGATATTAAAATTATTTCACGATAGCAGATTTTCTTTCAGTGCATATGTCTTTATGTCTTCATTATATTTGCTTTAGATATTGTGTTCAATAGAGTGTGGGGACTTCATTGTATATATATATATATATATATATATATATATATATATATATATATATATATATATATATATATATATTATATATATATATATATATATATATATATATATATATATATATATATATATATATATATATATATACATATACATATAGATACACAGACACTCATATATAAGGGTACATATTCCCAAATACAGAATTCCAAAATCTAAACTTATTCTAAAATCCAAACTTTCAATTGATTTTTCTAAAAAATTTAAATTAAACATTTAAAAAATTACTATTTTTCCCATCCCCTCCCCCAACTGTCCCATTTTCTAAAATTCAATTTGGATAAAAGTTTTTCTACCTGTACACATGCATATTTAAATATGTATGTATCTCTGTGTTGAAGCCCTTTGCAGCTCTTTTTTTATCTTTGAGCCCCTTATAAATTTTTATTGCAATTGTTTTTTAAATCATTTTTATTAAAAAGATTTACAACCCCAATTTAAAAAAACGTGGGACAGTATGGAAAATGCAATTCAATTCACCAGAGGTCAAGTCCTACAAAAAGAAGTGTGGTAACTCCCCAAGACATCTACCCCCCTCATTATTAATATTGCCTTATACACACAGACACACTTAAATACACACACTCACACTGTATTTATATTTATATAATCTACACTTTTGGCCTGAGGATGGACACCCTTAGTTACATATTTACATGGCTGGGGTGAAATTTTTATTTGTTATTTAGGATTCAACTGATACAGAATACACAAAACACATGAAGGGGCATTTAGATTTAGATGATGTTGAATAATCCAAAAAGCTAAAAGCCTTAGTAAAAATTAAGGAGATGTTTCTCCCTGGCTCTCAGGATGAGTAAGGCTCTGTAATGTGAACATCTGATATAATGATCTTGATAAGGTTTGTGTGTGTACTCACTCTGCAGTGAAAAACAATGATAATGTGATTTAAAGTAAAATTATGGTTATAAGGCACCTGAGTATCATTTTCTTTTACCATTAACACATATACCAAGTAAATGTGAAGCAAATAACACTGACAGAGGAAGCAGGAGGCATGAGGAAAGAGTAACATTGAAAGCAAAACAGGTCACCTTTTACTTTGGGATGAAATTGGTGAGGTTAAATCTGCAGCAAATACATTGGGTTAGTTTTAATAAGCAGCAGATGCTGCTATCTACACCCATAGTTTCCGGCACGCCGGAAACTAAACTTAAGAAGCAGCGGTTGTAAGTCCGCTACTCTTTAACTTCTCTGCCATCTTTAAGGTGGCGGACTGCTATCATTAGATACAATCGGGATGATTGACACCCCCTGCTAGTGGCCGATTGGCTGCGAGGGGGCAGCACAAAAAAATCATGTGCAATGTTAAATGACAACAGCTTATGCTGTCGGCATTTAGCGATGCCAGGCGGACATGATTTGCTACAGCTTTTATAGACATACAGACACCAACATAGATAACCAGACTGCATATACTATTGGTGTATAAAATAAAGTAATTGGACTAATCCTACTACAAGATGTTTCACAAACAACTTTAATTGCAAGAACTATTTTTCTTTTTGTGTACACTTGTATTTCCCTTGAAAACCTCATATCAGCTATCGCTGGAAGAATTAAAAGGAGTTTCAATCAGAGAAAAAGCAAGAAGATGGAAGGACATGACTCTTTCCTGCTTGATGAGCACATTTTTTTTTTTGGTGAAACACTGAACTTTTGTTTAAAACAACTTTAAAATAACTAAACTACACACACATGAACACCTGTTGTTTAATGTCAAGATCCAGGGTGTCCATACTTTGTTTTTAACTCACATGGTGCATAGCGAGCTTAGCTTCAGTTCCTCACACCCTCCTTCCTTTCCAGGGTGGGCTGAGACCGTCTGACAGCAACTCCAAACTCCTCCTTTGTCACAGAATCTCCCCCACTTAAGGGGCAATGGTCCTATTTCTGCTGAGGGGAGCTAAATAATCCCAGAGGAAGACACACAGAAATTTGTGTGTGGTGATCACACAGCAGGACTGCTGACAAGCTTGAATTTAGTGTATTGTAGGAAGTGTTAATGCCCATTACTAGAGGATCTCATTATCCCTCTAACCAGACTGTGCTCTAACTCCTCCCAGCAGCAGTGTTTAATGAAGCATTTCTGTTCTTTGTCCAGGAGGAACTTAGTTTCACCTGTAAAATTAGTGCAGGAACTCTGTTCCCATGCGCTCCCTCTGGACTTGACTTCTGGGATTGGCAATGAGAATGTGTTTGTTGCGTAGATATAATATACATACATAATAAACAATGTTTATTAAACATATTACAATAATTTATTCATAATTCTCACAAAAAAATTCTTAATAACATAATGGGGTTGCAGTGGCCGGGTTAAACTACCGCATTTGCCTGGCATGCCCGACATTCAGTCCGGGCCAGCTTCTCATACGCATTGTGTACCCCGGAGCATGGGTGAGCTCAGTCTAATGGGCATATTTATCAAGCTCCGTATGGAAAACTGAAGTTATGAAGCAGCGGTCTAAAGACCGCTGCTCCATAACCTGCCCGCCTGCTCTGAGGTGGCGGACAGAAATCATAGTCAATGGGGGAAGAAACAAGAGCGCTAAAAGCTAATACCCAATAATGAGAGAAAGAAAGAGTTTGTACACCATATATATTTAAAATATTCAAAAATAGTTTATTTGTAAAAAAGTAGAAAATGAGAGGTAATGTTAGATACTAGTGTGTATGATTAATAGAATAATAGTACCTTTAAGTTTATTTAAATGGTTCAGATGGACTTTATAGTATCTAAAAAATAGTATTATTTTGTCAGGGTAGGTAAAACAATTATGAGCAATATTCTAAAACATCTAAAACATACTAGAAAAAAAGCAAAGTATAACAAATATATAAAATATAATATAAAATCAGTTCAATATAAAATCAGTTCAATATAAATATGAAATCAACCCGTTCAAATACGATCAGGTTGATTGACTCCCCCTGCTAGCGGACGATTGGCCGCAAATCTGCAGGGGGCAGTATTGCACCAGCAGTTCACAAGAATTGCTGGTACAATGATAAATGCCGAGAGTGTATGCTGTCGGCATTTATCAATGTGTGACGGACATGATCCGTAATATCGGATCTTGTCCATCCAATAATAAATTGGCCTCTTAGAGCGGATGCTGTTTGCATTTGATATTAACGTGAGTTGCAATCTGAATTTGATGGATTTGATCTTCGAGTGCAAGTGTTTCATCACAGCCATATACCAAACTTGACTGCTTTGCTTAATTGCTTCGTTAATGCAATTACACCTAGATTACAAGTTTTGCGATATAGAGGCCGTGAAATGAATGCAACAAAAGTTGTGTTATTTCACCCTCCATATCGCTGCCATTACAAGTTTTTGAAAAGCCGCCTTGTGCGTGCGATATGGTGGTGATGAGCTCCATACCGCACAAAATCCAAGCGCTGCTTTGACGTGCTCCTGCACGCTTTCCCCAAAGACATCAATGGGGATAGTGTGTAAGAAAAAAGACTAACACCTGAAAAAAGTGAAAAGCTCTGTTGATGTCTATGGGGAAAAAAAGTTACGTATAAACCTAACACCATAACATAAACCCCACGTCTAAACACCCCTAATCTGCTGCTCCCAACATCGCCGCCACTAATAAAAGTTATTAACCCCTATTCCGCCACTCCCCGACATCGCTGAAACTATAATAAAGTTATTAACCCCTATTCCCCCGCACCCCAACATAGCCCACACTATAATAAAGATATTAATCCCTATTCCTCCACTCCCCGATATCGCCACCACTAAATAAAGTTATTAACCCCTAAACCTCTGGCCACATAACTGCCACTAAATAAACCAATTAACCCCTAAACCGACAGCCCCCCACATCCCAAAAAACTAAATTAAACTATTAACCCCTAACCCTAACAACCCCCTAACTTTAAATTAAAATTACAAGATCCCTTTCTTAAAATAAATAAAAACTTACTTGGGAAATTAAAAAAACTAAGTTTAAACTATAAATTAAACTAATATTACTATTATACTAAAATTAAAATAACTATCAATTAAAAAAATTAAATTACACATTCAAAAAACTACTAAAAAAATCTACAATTACAAAAATAAAAAAAATGCTAAATTACAAAAAATAACAAACACTTAATTACCAAAAATAACAAATGAAATTATCCAAAATAAAAACAATTACACCTAATCTAATAGCCTTATAAAAATAAAAAGCCCCCCCCCAAATAAAAAACCCTAAAGAAATCAGCTCTTTTCCCTGAAAAAAAATACAAAGACCTACCCCAACAGTAAAACACACCAACCAACCAACCCCCTGAAAAAAAACTTAACTGTAACAAAAACCTAAGCTACCCATTGCCCTGAAAAGGGCATTTGTATGGGCATTGCTCTTAAAAGGGCATTCAGTTCTTTTTCTTGTCCTGAAAAGGGCTTTAGCTCTTTTAAGAACGCCCAAACCCTAATCTAAAAAAAAAAACACCCAAAAACAAACACTAACTAACCCCCGATGATCCACTCAGTTTCTGAAGTCCGGACATTCAGGCGGCGATGTCTTCATCCAGGTGGCGAGGTCTTCATCCAGGTGGCGAGGTCTTCATACATCCAGGTGGCGTCTTCTATCTTCATCCAGGTGGCGTCTTCTATCTTCATCCAGGCGGCGCGGAGCGGGTCCATCCTTGAAGACATCCGGTGCGGAGCGTCCTCTTCAATGCAAAATGGCGTCCCTTGCATTCCTATTGTCTGATTTTTAAAATTAGGATGGGAGCTACTGAAATCCTGTTGGCTGTTCAAATCAGCCAATAGGATGAGAGCTAATGAAATTCTATTGGCTGATTTGAATAGATAGAAGACACCGCCTGGATGGATGAAGACCTCGCCACATGGATGAAGACATTGCTGCCTGAATGTCCGTACTTCAAAAACTGTGAGTGGATCTTCGGGGGTTAGTGTTAGGTTTTTTTTAAATCTTTTTGCGTGTTTTTTTTTTTAGATTAGGGTTTGGGCTTTAAGTTATACAGCTGAATGCCCTTTTCAGGGCAATGTAAAAGAGCTGAAAGCCCTTTTAAGGGCAATGCCCATACAAATGCCCATTTCAGGGCAATGGGTAGCTTAGGTTTTTGTTAGAGTTAGGTTTTTTATTTTGGGGAGTTGGTTGGGTGGTGGGTTTTACTGTTGGGGGGCCGTACAGGTAAAAGAGCTGATTTCTTTAGGGCAATGCCCTACAAAAGGCTCTTTTAAGGGCTGTTGGTAGTTTATTGTAGGCTACGTTTTTTTTTTATTTTGGGGGGCCTTTTTATTTTTATAGGGCTATTAGATTAGGTGTAATTGTTTGTTTTTTTGATAATTTTGTTTGTCATTTTTCGTAATTTAGTGTTTGTTATTTTTCGTAATTTAGTATTTTTAATTTGTTGTAATTTTAGACATTGTGTTAGGTTTTTTTATGCGTATTGTTTTTTTTTTTTAATTGGTAGTTATTTTAATTTTAGTATACTAGTTTAGTATAATAGTTATGTTAGGTTAACTGTTAGTTTAAATTTAGTTTTTTTTAAATTCACAGGTAAGTTTTTATTTATTTTAAGATAGGGATATGGTCATTTTAATTTAAAATTAGGGGGTAATATGTTTAAGGGTTAATTGTTTAATTTATTAGTGGCGATGTGGGGGGCTGATGGTTTAGGGGTTAATAGGTTTATTAAGTAGTGGCAATGTGGGGGGCTGGTGGTTTAGGGGTAAATAGGTTTAGTTAGGGGCGGCGGTGTGTCGGGGAACGGCGTAATAGGGCGTAATAACTTTATTTGGCGGGCGGCAGATTATGGGTTAATAAGTTTTAAATAGTGTTTGCGGGAGGACCTTGGTTTAGGGGTTAATAGGTAGTTTATGGGTGTAAGTGTACTTTGTAACACTTTAGTTATTAGTTTTGTGAAACATTTTTGTTACACAAAATCCATAACTACTGCTCTAAGATGGCAGTATGGATCGTGTCGGTATAGGCTTTAACACATTTAGCCTCACAGCACAACCTGTAATACCGGTGCTATGGAAACCCCACTCAAAAATGTCATTTTTTTGAGTGTGGGATTGACGTTGCGTTACAGGCTAAAATGCTTGCGGTATAGCTATACCGACACGACTCGTAATGGCTGCATTACTGTTTTTACGCTGAAATGGCCATTTTTTCATAATCGTAATCTAGGTGAATGTTAGAAGTAAACTCAATACCTAAATTATTATAATTTTGATGTTCAATGAAATGATTTGTTTTCATAGTGTCTCCTTCCCAGATGAAGATCAAATCGTCGATATAGCGCCCATAGAACACCAGGCTTGCCCCAAATTCAGATGGGAAAATTTATTTCTTTTTAAAGAAACCCATAAAAAGATTTGCAAAACTTGGGGCCAACCTGGTGCCCATGGCTGTTCCTTTTATCTGTAAAAAAATACTCTTCCTGATAAACAAAATAGTTGTGCTGTAAGACAAAAACTATAGGGGTATATTTATTATAATGCGAGCAGACATTATACGATGTAGCGTATCATGTCCGCTGCACATCAATAAATGCTGACAGTAGAGTCCGTGGGGAACTGTCTATTTCAGAAGGATTATTTTATCAAATTATAAAAAGAATTAATTTGATACAGGAAATGTATTTAAAATACTTTTGGATATAGCATTCTAATTAAACAAGAACATTTGGCTAGAATTTCCACACCTCCAAGACTCATAAGAAAACAATGTAAATTATCTTGGATCACATGTGTCCAAAGATTACCACTTGGCCAGTAAAACCCCTTGCTGTTTTCTAAACACAAAAACAGAAAGGACTGTTGTTCCAACTCAAGGGAGTGAAGTCACTTTGTCTAAGATTTTTTTTTTTTATATTTATTTTTTCTTTATTGAAATTTTCAAAAAATACATTATGTAGACAACAATGGGTTACAATATGTCTAATGAACAAAAGTCAATTACAATACTCTATTCTGTGTTCTTATACAGCTGTATCTGTGTTAGATTGTTTAATTATTGACAGTCTCATTGGTAGGTATTCTGTATGGTTCTTCTTACATAAGTATTTCCTGTATTGTATGACAGTGCATTATTCATAACATTTAACTAAACATAAACAAATTAATATTAACATCACTAACCAGAACAACTACTTGCAGTCTTTAAATCATTTCTGTGCGTAACAGGCAAGGATAAATCATCACGTCAACACATTTGTTCGATACAATTTATGCTTCCTAGACAGTAGCTATCTTTCTATTTTCTTG
Source organism: Bombina bombina (assembly GCF_027579735.1). Lineage (NCBI taxonomy): Eukaryota > Metazoa > Chordata > Amphibia > Anura > Bombinatoridae > Bombina > Bombina bombina. The sequence continues at coordinate 599,814,423 of NC_069499.1, read as the reverse complement.
TTATATACCCGCATATGAGTCCCAGTAGAACATCATATCTGGAAACATTGTCAACCTATTTGTTTTAAGGTAGAAGTACCTCTCTAGCATCAAGGCTCCCCTGACTTTTTCTTTCCAAAATTCCACTGTGGGGACCTTATCTGATCTCCACATGGAGGCTATGAGCTGTTTTGCTGTGTTTAACATGACGTGTATAACATTTCTTCTGATAACACATTGAACGTCTCTCAACATATTGAAAAGACAGACTAGTGGGCCACAAGAGATATTACAGGACATTGCAATGTTCATTTCTTTAATTATTTTTCCCCAAAAAGTTTTAATCTTCTCACACAACCACCAAATATGGCCCATATTACCTGCTTCCTGTTTACATCTCCAGCATTTCTCATTTGCAGATGGAAATAGGTGTTTCATTCTATTAGGTGTCAAATACCAACGAAATAGTATTTTATAATTTGTTTCCAGGGCAAATGTTGTATGTGCAGAGTGGGCTACGCTATGATAGATCTCGTCCCAAACCTTTGGGCTCTGGGCCCCAGAAGTTCCCTTTCCCACCCTTTTGTGAAATTGTGAGGTTTTGGGGCAGTTGCTGTGAGTAGTAAATTGTATATGGATGAAATTAACCCTTTTTGTGGTATATTTGATATACACATCTTTTCCAAGGGTGTTAATTGTCTCAACAAATTGTTCCTATCTCTGTGTGTCATAATGTAGTGATTTACCTGATGGTATCTAAACCATTGGTCAAAGAAGCTAACCCCTGTCTCTTGTATTTCCCTTCTCTGATTCAATTTCCCTGAGGTGGTTATAAGTGTGATGGGAATAAAGTCCCTCAATCCATATCTATGACTTGGTTGATGTCCCTGACCTTCTTGAAATTCAGGATTCATCAATATCGGAGTCAGGGGAGAGTAAGTGCCAGGAATGCCCCTATAATTATCACGTATGTGTTTCCAGTCTGATAAGGAATTTGAAACCGTGTGTGAGGTGTTACTCTGTATCTGAGATAGTAATTTGGGTATCCAGCACATCCCCCCTAGTTGTGGCACATCACTGACATCACATTCTATCTGAATCCAGTGTTTTGGTTCTTCCGAGCTATGCCTACACCATTCCACTATTCTCTGTAATGATAGCCCCTGTTTGTATAGTGCTATGTTAGGTACTTCCAGTCCCCCCATGGCCTTATTAGCATATAAGGAGGATTTATTTACTCGCGCAGGTTTTTTTTTCCATATAAAGCTGAATAACGCTCTTTGTATTTTTAGGAGGTAGTACTGGGTATTGGGAAGTGGTAGCGTCTGTAGTATGTACAGAATTTTTGGCAATAATACCATTTTTGCTGTATTTACTCTCCCTATCCATGATATGTTTTTAGATAGCCACGAGGAGGCCTGGTTAGTAATACTATTCAAGAGTTTGGAGTAATTAAAAGTGCGAATTAGGTCTAAGCTATGTGATAGATATATACCCAGATACTTAATATGTCTCTGTTGAATTGCAAAGGGACTGTTCTTTTTGATATTGAGCAATTCTACTGGAGGTATGTGTAAAGGTAATAATTCTGATTTACTAGGGTTCACTAGGAAGTTTGAAACCCCTCCATATTCTAACATTTCTGATTGTACCGCGGAGAGAGATTCTGAAGGACATGACAAAGACATTAAAACATCGTCCGCGAACATCGATAGTTTGTATTCTCTATTTTTGATTATTACACCCTTTATGTTGTTATTTAATCTTATTCTGCTTGCAAAAGTTTCTAGGGAAAGATTAAACAAAAGTGGGTATAGCGGGCAACCCTGACGCGTGCCATTTCGAATTTCGAATTGTTCTGAAAGCGTACCATTTATTCTAACTTGGGCGGTGGGGAAGGTGTATAGGGCCATAATTCTATTTATAAAAGGGAGAGGAAAAATGAATTTGTTTAGAGTTGTCTGTAGAAAGGTCCAATCTAATCTATCGAACGCTTTCTCAGCATCTGTGGAGAGGAATATTGATGGAAGTTTGTTAGTATTAATATATTCTAGAATATTTAATAATTTAACGGTATTATCCTTAGTTTCTCTCTGCGGCACAAAGCCCACCTGGTCCGGGGAAATCAAAGCTGGGAGCAATTTGTTAATTCTGAACGCCAACACCTTGGCCAGTATTTTCAGATCTATATTCAATAAGGATATTGGTCGATAATTTGCAGGGGTGTCAGGTTTCTTACCCGGCTTGGGGAGAACTGTGATATAAGCCTGTAGCATGGCGTCTGGCAATGTACCCCCATTATCAATTTGGCTAAAGGTATTTAGTAAATAAGGTGTCAAAATATGAGAGAATGTTTTGTAATATGACCCGGTAAATCCGTCCGGGCCTGGAGCTTTTTCAGGTTTTAAAGATTTAATGGCTACTATTATTTCATTGTAACTAATGGGGGCTTGTAACATTTCCCTATCAGCCTCGGACACTTCTGGAACCTGCGCTGACTCTAGGTATTCTAAACATTTAATTTCATGATTTGCATTGTCTCTCCTAGGGAAGAGATTATATACTGTAGTGCAATGTCCCCTTTAACATTGTGAACAAAGAATTCTGTAATTTCACCCTCTAGCTTTTCACATACCCCTGGATCCAATATTAATGTCTCATCAAGTCTCCAATTGAAATCCCTTATTGGGGCTGTAGGCCAGGTCACAGAGCATTTGACCATGGAGTGGTCTGACCACGCTGTATGCAAAATGTTTGCTAGTGTTGCGTTGGATAATGTTAAATGGTCTAATAGAATATAGTCTATTCTCGAATATGATTTATTGGGGTTAGAAAAAAATGTATAATCCCTTCTATCTTGATTAGCAATTCTCCAAGGATCATGTAATCCAAATGCATTTAAAAAGTGCCAAAGTGATCTCAATGTATTTTTTGCAATGTGTATGTTTGCATTTGAACTATCTAATGAGGGGTTAATTGGCATATTGAAATCACCTAATACTATCAATTGTCCTTTCTGGATATCCCTAAGAAGGGGAATTATAGATTTAAAGAATATGGCTTGTTTGTGGTTGGGCACATAAATATTTACTATTGTTACTATTTTATTATATAGGATTCCGCTTATGGCAAGGAATCTACCTTCCCTATCTTTTTTCTGTTCTAACAATTTAAATGGGGTAGACATGTATAAGGATGCTCACTCCATTAATCTTTTTTTTTGCATGCGCACAATGATAATGCTGCGGATAAGCGTTGTGCATAAATTTAGGTATGGATCCTCTTTTAAAGTGGGTTTCTTGTATGCCTACAATCTCCCCCCCTTTGTGTCCTAAATCTCTAAGAGCTAATGATCTCTTATGTGGGACATTAAAGCCTTTTACATTTTGTATTATCAATTGAATACATGTATCAACCATTCACATACCTTTTACCTCCTCCTCTTTTCCAGCATTATATTTTACCTATATGTAGGATTGGATAATTCTGCAAGACAACTCCTAAAAAATTTTTAACAACATAACCTATAACAATACATAGAACTAATAACTGAACAAAATCATGATAATTGTAATTGTATGGGGGAATGGTTAATCAATTCCAAACGGAATTTACTTAACCCACATATTATTTTCATATGTGTTGCATACCATTCACCTCTCGTTACCCTCAATTTGTACGTTAACTAAACAGTCCAAACAGTTGGTATGTGAACAATTACTCTAAACATTAAAGAAAATGTACTATAATATTGACTATCGTCTAGACACTTCTCGAGAACTTGCTATATTCACATGGCTGCTTTCAACTTGTGAAATAAGAAGCAAATTTTTCAACTAGTCACACATGTCATAGATGTATATCATACACTCTATCACTAGTCTCACCACTGATATGGAATGTCCCATGGCAGTGTATTTTCAACCCGTTGGGGTCACAGAATTTAATGAAGATTGGGATGATGTTTTCTGAGACGTTGTCGTCTTGGTCTTGACCGTCTGCCATTCTCTGCGTTGGGGTAAAGGGGCAATACGGGAAGATGGAGCTGTAGTGATGGCTTGTCTTGGATCTGAGTCTCCAGGAGGAGGTGCAATTTCTAGTTTCCTGCAAAAGTCTCCAATTTCTGATGGAGATGTACATATTGCCCTTCTGTTCCTCCATATTGCCATTAAGTGAAAAGGGTGGCCCCATCTGTAGTTGATGCTCTTGGTTTGCAGATGTTTCGTGAGCGGCAATAGCTCTTTCCTTCTAAGGAGAGTTCTGTTGGATAAATCAGCAAAGAGCTGCAGGGTTGAACCTTCTTTCTGTATCGGGTGCTTCTCTCTTGCCGCTGTCATAATGCTTTCCTTTATTTGATAGTTGTTGATCCTTGCTATTACATCCCTGGGGGGAGCAGATTCTGGGGGTTTAGGCCTCAAGGCTCTGTGAGCTCGATCTATTGCCACTTCTATGGTATCAGGTGTATTTAATAGTGCTGAGAACAGGGATTGCAGATATTCTTGCAGACCAGTGATTTATACGGTCTCAGGGATACCTCTTATTCTTATATTATGTCTTCTGGAGCGGTTTTCCAAATCTTCCAGTTTGTCTTCTAATTGTACGATCACTTTATCTTGTTGTTCCATTTGGTCACTCATTTTGGTCAGATCTAAGGAATGAGCCTGTGTGGTTTCCTCTAGGCCTTCCACCCTGTTCCCTATCTCCACCAGATCTCTTTTAAGGTCTGCTATCTCTTCTTTTATGCACTGTTTAACTTGTACTATGAGAGTTGAAAAGTCTTTTTTTGAGGGGATAGAAGATATTACATTTTTTGGAACTGTGACCATATCACCTTCGTCATCAGATTCTGACTCCGAAGATCCAGAAGTAGGGTGATGTCTAAGCGATACTTGTGCCATATCTTTAGGTGGTAAGGGGGTGGCTTTAAAATATTCATCCAATGTCGGTTTCATGGTTCCTCCCCCTTTGTTTGGTTTCCCCTTCTGTAAGGCTTTCCTTGGAGACATCTTCTGTATGCTTTAATTGTATTACGTTCACTAGTGTACAAGCACACTCCCAGGTTAACTGCTGTGTTGTTGCCTAGTGAAAATCTGTCCTTTCTCTCTTGTAATCACTAGAAGTTCAATGTAGGGTTCAGTCAGCCCCTATTTCACATAGATTGATTTAAGAGTCTTGGCGTTTCCTATACCCCTGATATTTTTACACAGTTAGTGAGGCCTAAGGTATGTGCATGATCTGTCCCTTGTTATCTCCTTCTGGGGGGCAGAAAACTATTCCCCCTCTATATAAGCGAGGGACGTGATAAAGCAGCTGTAACTTAAGCTAGTAGTATGATATAGACTATCCTGGCATTTTTGTATCTTCGTTCCTATTTAGTGATTCATAACTACAGTGATGGAAAAGGGGGCTCTGCTCTCCCCGTCAACCTCCCCTAAACAAGAGAAAAACAAAAGAAGCATGACCTGCAATCCCTCGGCTAGATTTAGAGTTTGGCGGCCAAAGGGGTGCGTTAGCTACACGTGCTTTTTTTCTCCCGCACCTTTTAAATACCGCTGGTATTTAGAGTTCACAGAAGTGCTGTGTTAGGCTCCAAAAAAGGGAGCGTAGAGCATATTTACCGCCACTTCAACTCTCGATACCAGCGGTGCTTACGGACGCGGCCAGCTTCAAAAACGTGCTCGTGCACGATTCCCCCATAGGAAACAATGGGGCTGTTTGAGCTGAAAAAAAATCTAACACCTGCAAAAAAGCAGCGTTCAACTCCTAACGCAGCCCCATTGTATCCTATGGGGAAACACTTCCTAAGTCTGCACCTAACACCCTAACATGTACCCCGAGTCTAAACACCCCTTACCTTACACTTATTAACCCCTAATCTGCAGCCCCCGCTATCGCTGACCCCTGCATATTATTATTAACCCCTAATCTGCTGCTCCGTACACCGCCGCAACCTACATTATACCTATATACACCTATTCTGCTGCCCATAACACCGCCGACCCCTATATTATATTTATTAACCCCTAATCTGCCGCCCCCAACGTCGCCTCCACCTACCTACACTTATTAACCCCTAATCTGCCGACCGGAGCTCGCCGCTACTCTAATAAATGTATTAACCCCTAAAGCTAAGTCTAACCCTAACACTAACACCCCCCTAAGTTAAATATAATTTAAATCTAATGAAATAAATTAACTCTTATTAAATAAATTAATCCTATTTAAAGCTAAATACTTACCTGTAAAATAAATCCTAATATAGCTACAATATAAATTATAATTATATTGTAGCTATTTTAGGATTAATATTTATTTTACAGGCAACTTTGTAATTACTTTAACCAGGTACAATAGCTATTAAATAGTTAATAACTATTTAATAGTTACCTAGTTAAAATAATTACAAAATTACCTGTAAAATAAATCCTAACCTATGTTACAATTAAACCTAACACTACACTATCAATAAATTAATTAAATACAATACCTACAAATAAATACAATTAAATAAACTAACTAAAGTACAAAAAATAAAAAAGAACTAAGTTACAAAAAATAAAAAAATATTTACAAACATAAGAAAAATATTACAACAATTTTAAACTAATTACACCTATTCTAAGCCCCCTAATAAAATAACAAAGACCCCCAAAATAAAAAATGCCCTACCCTATTCTAAAATTAAAATAGGAAAGCTCTTTTACCTTACCAGCCCTGAAAAGGGCCCTTTGCGGGGCATGCCCCAAAGAATTCAGCTCTTTTGCCTGTAAAAAAAAAACATACAATACCCCCCCAACATTACAACCCACCACCCACATACCCCTAATCTAACCCAAACCCCCCTTAAATAAACCTAACACTAAGCCCCTGAAGATCTCTCTACCTTGTCTTCACCACACCGGGTCCCAATCTGTCCAGAAGAGCCTCCGAAATCTTCATCCAAGCCCAAGCGGGGGCTGAAGAGTGACGTCCATCCTCCGGCTGAAGTCTTGATCCAACCGGCAAATGAAGAAGTCCATCTTCGGGAAGAAATCTTCATCCTATCCGGGCAGAAGAGGACATACGGACCGGCAAACATCTTCATCCAAGCCGCATCTTCTATGTTGTTCCATCCGATGACGAGCGGCTGATCTTGAAGTCCTCCGGCGCGGATCCATCCTCTTTGTTTGACGTCCAACTGAAGAATGAAGGTTCCTTTAAGGGACGTCATCCAAGATGGCGTCCCTCGAATTCCGATTGGCTGATAGGATTCTATCAGCCAATCGGAATTAAGGTAGGAAAATTCTGATTGGCTGATGGAATCAGCCAATCAGAATCAAGTTCAATCCGATTGGCTGATCCGATCAGCCAATCAGATTGAGCTCGTATTCTATTGGCTGATCGGAACAGATCGAACTGATCGACGTCATCCATCCCGCGACTGCAAAGCGGGTTTGTTTGTAAAGCCGGTGAAGCGGCACTCCTACAAGAGAGACTGAACAGACTTGCTATACATATTTGGAAGTATCGCTACAAGCAATCTGCTTTGGGATATAGCAGTCGGCTAATTATATGCACAGACCGTTGTACCATCTTGTGAGTGTTCAATTTGTTTTATGTCATTTGTTCAAATAAACTTTTTATACTGCACTTGAGTCCGCGCTTCTCCCCTTCTATCATCTTAGATTAGTAGTTTACAAATACACCCAGAAATTATTATTTTCATTCATGCCGTGGGGCATCACAGAGTTTAATTTAAAAATCCATCTGGCTTCTTTTTTAAGTAATATTTGTTCGATGTTCCCTCCTCTAATCCCAGGTTTAGCAGTTTCTAATCCCCAGCATTTGAAAGACTTAGTTTTGCCATTATGGTGTTGTAGGAAGTGTCTCGCTACACTGGTTAATTTCTTGCCTCTCTCTAGAGTCTTACTGGCAGATCTAATATTGCTCATGTGCTCTATCATTCTTGTGCTGAGGCATCTGGTCGTCATTCCTACGTAAATTAAATTACATTCGCACGATACACAGTATATAACATTGGTGCTTTTGCCGTTAATATGACTGTTGATTATCCATTTTTTATGGAATCTGTCAAATATAAACTTCTTTTTTATCATATGTGGGCATACACTACAATCTCCACAAGCGATTGATCCTTTATATAAGGGTAATTTTTTTGCATTTCTGGAGAAGTGACTGGTTGTTAGGCAGTCACTTAAGTTGTTTGCCCTTCTATATGTAAAGAGTGGTTTATCAGGAATGACAGTTTCCAATATTTCATCTGCTTTTAAAATATGCCAATGTTTCTGAACAATGCTGGAGATTGATTGGCTCTGATTGGTATATGTAGATATAAACCTGAGAGAATTGGAGGATTCTTTATTATTAGGTTTTAAAAGTTCAGCTCTGTCTCTTCCTAAGGCTCTATTGTACGCTTTGGCTAGAGCTTTCTTAGTGTAACCTCTTTGTAGTAGCCTCAACCTCAAGTTGTTTGCTGCTTTCTTGAAGGATTCTACAGAGGAACAGTTTCTGCGAATTCTGAGGTATTCCCCCATGGGTAGACTTTTGATGGTATTGGGATGGTGGAAGCTATCAGCACTTAATATATTATTTGTAGATGTTGGTTTTCTATAGGTGTCTGTCTCCAGGTAGCTTTCACTCTTTCTGATAGTGATATCAAGAAACTCCAATTTGTGTTTGTCATTATTCATGGTAAGGAACAATCCTAAAGGATTCGTATTTAGGGTGGCAATAAATTCCGACAACAATTCTGTGGTTCCCTCCCACACAAAGAAGATGTCACCTATATACCTGGACCAGTGGGTGATGAATTGTGTGAACCGATCATTAGTATCATGAAATACTACGGTTTCTTCCCACCAGCCCAGGTATATATTGGCATACGTGGGGGCACAGGATGTCCCCATCGCTGTCCCACAAGTTTGTAAATAAAACTTGTCATCAAACACAAAATAATTGTGTCCTAGTACGAATTCCAATAATTTTATTAGGAATTCTTTAGTTTCATTAGATAATGACTTGTTTTTTAACAAAAAATATGATACAGCCTTGCATCCCCATTTGGTGTCAATACTAGTATAAAGTGATTCGACATCACACATAACTAGAATAGAATTGGGGGATAATGTAAGGTGATCAATTTTGTTCAACAAATGCATTGTGTCTCTAGTGTGAGATGGGAGGGATTCCACTATATATCAAAGTCTAGCATCAATGTACCTGCTGGCCTTTTCTGTTAAAGACCCTATGCCCGATACTATGAGCCTGCCCTGAGGGCATAACAGGTCCTTATGTACTTTAGGGAGCAGGTACAGAGTGGCCACCTTCGGTTGTTTAGTTTCAAGGAAGCTGAATTCTTTGTTGTCAATAATGCCTTCCCGTAGGGCTGAACTTATAAGTTTGTTATATTGCCTAAGAAAGTCATCAGTGGGATTGCTAAAGAGTTTTTTGTAGTTTTTGTCATTGCTAAGTTGTCTCTTAGCCTCTTGTAAGTACATTTCTGTGGGCCATAGGACTATATTTCCACCCTTATCACTTTGCTTTATTTGAATTTCTGTCCATTCTGTTAACTCTTTAAGAGCTAGTTTTTCATCAAGTGTCAGATTGTCAGTTATATGCTCTCTATTATCAGACAGACAGAGAATATCTTTACATACTAAATCTAAGAAAGATACAGCATTGTGAGAGATATTGCTAGGCAGTGTAAATTGTGATTTGGGTTTTAATATTCTCCTCCAGTCACTATTACCCTGATTATCATGTACTTCTTCTACATTTGACTCTTCTAATAATGAAATTAAATCAGCAATCATATCTGCTTTGTGATTCCTCATCATTATTCCCTGAAAAGAATTTCTTAAGCAAAATTTTTCGTACAAATAGGTGAACATCCTTAATTACTTCAAATTTGTCAGTATTAGGTGTGGGTACAAACGAAAGGTCCTTTTTGAGTACAGATATTTGGGTGTTAGTTAAAGTTTGGTCTGTAAGATTTATTATATTTAATTCTGGCTGTTTGATTGGTTCTTTTTGTTCTGAGGTTTTGAGTAAAATTTGACCTGTCTCCTTGTTCTTGGTCTTTTTTCTTTGTCCTCTGCGGGTTCTCCGCCTAAAGGGACACTCTGTGTACTACCATGTGGTGTTATTTTATTTCTAAGAATTGGTCTCAGTCTGACTTCCTCATCAGATAGATCTATTTCATTTTCACCATCTCTATCAGATACATCAGAATTGCTGCCTGTGTATTTAGTTTGATTCCACGCATACACTCTATTATTGGCATAGTCGTTGACATCGCCAAATTTATTTCAGAAAAAAAGGAAAAGAAAATAGACAGAGATGTATATATATCTACATATACCAATCAGAGCCAATCAATCTCCAGCATTGTTCAGAAACATTGGCATATTTTAAAAGCAGATGAAATATTGGAAACTGTCATTCCTGATAAACCACTCTTTAAATATAGAAGGGCAAACAACTTAAGTGACTGCCTAACAACCAGTCACTTCTCCAGAAATGCAAAAAAATTACCCTTATATAAAGGATCAATCGCTTGTGGAGATTGTAGTGTATGCCCACATATGATAAAAAAGAAGTTTATATTTGACAGATTCCATAAAAAATGGATAATCAACAGTCATATTAACGGCAAAAGCACCAATGTTATATACTGTGTATCGTGCGAATGTAATTTAATTTACGTAGGAATGACGACCAGATGCCTCAGCACAAGAATGATAGAGCACATGAGCAATATTAGATCTGCCAGTAAGACTCTAGAGAGAGACAAGAAATTAACCAGTGTAGCGAGACACTTCCTACAACACCATAATGGCAACACTAAGGCCTAGATTTAGAGTTTGGCGTTAGCCGTCAAAACCAGCGTTAGAGGCTCCTAACGCTGGTTTTGGGCTACCGCTGGTATTTAGAGTCGTGTAGGTAAGGGTCTAACGCTCACTTTCCAGCCGCGACTTTTCCATACCGCAGATCCCCCTACGCCATTTGCGGATCCTATCTTTTCAATGGGATCTTTCTAATGCCGGTATTTAGAGTCGTGGCTGAAGTGAGCGTTAGAAATCTAACGACAAAACTCCAGCTGCAGCAAAAAGTCAGGAGTTAAGAGCTTTCTGGGCTAACGCCGGTTCATAAAGCTCTTAACTACTGTGCTCTAAAGTACACTAACACACATAAACTACCTATGTACCCCTAAACCGAGGTCCCCCCACATCGCCGCCACTCTATTAAAAATTTTTAACCCCTAATCTGCCGACCGCACACCGCAGCCACCTACGTTATCCCTATGTACCCCTAATATGCTGCCCCTAACACCGCCGACCCCTATATTATATTTATTAACCCCTAATCTGCCGCCCCCAACGTCGCCTCCACCTACCTACACTTATTAACCCCTAATCTGCCGACCGGACCTCACCACTACTATAATAAATGTATTAACCCCTAATCCGCCTCACTCCCGCCTCAATAACCCTATAATAAATAGTGTTAACCCCTAATTTGCCCTCCCTAACATCGCCGACACCTAACTTCAAGTATTAACCCCTAATCTGCCGCACGGACCTCGCCGCTACTATAATAAATGTATTAACCCCTAAAGCTAAGTCTAACCCTAACCCTAACACCCCCTAAGTTAAATATAATTTAAATCTAACAAAATAAATTAACTCTTATTAAATAAATTATTCCTATTTAAAGCTAAATACTTACCTGTAAAATAAACCCTAATATAGCTACAATATAAATTATAATTATATTGTAGCTATTTTAGGATTAATATTTATTTTACAGGCAACTTTGTAATTATTTTAACCAGGTACAATAGCTATTAAATAGTTAAGAACTATTTAATAGCTACCTAGTTAAAATAATTACAAAATTACCTGTAAAATAAATCCTAACCTAAGTTACAATTAAACCTAACACTACACTATCATTACATTAATTAAATAAAATACCTACAATTACCTACAATTAAACCTAACACTACACTATCAATAAATTAATTAAATACAATACAATTAAATAAACTAACTAAAGTACAAAAAATAAAAAAGAACTAAGTTACAAAAAATAAAAAAATATTTACAAACATTAGAAAAATATTACAACAATTTTAAACTAATTACACCTACTCTAAGCCCCCTAATAAAATAACAAAGCCCCCCAAAATAAAAAAATACCCTACCCTATTCTAAAATTAAAATAGAAAAGCTCTTTTACCTTGCCAGCCCTTAAAAGGGCCCTTTGCGGGGCATGCCCCAAAGAATTCAGCTCTTTTGCCTGGAAAAAAAAAACATACAATACCCACCCCCCAACATTACAACCAACCACCCACATACCCCTAATCTAACCCAAACCCCCCTTAAATAAACCTAAAACTAAGCCCCTGAAGATCTCCCTACCTTGTCTTCACCACACCGGGTCCCGATCGGTCCAGAAGAGCCTCCAAAGTCTTGATCCAAGCCCAAGTGGGGGCTGAAGAGTGACGTCCATTGTCCGGCTGAAGTCTTGATCCAAGCGGCGGCTGAAGAATTCCATCTTCGGGCAGAAGAGTAGATCCGGACCGGCAAACATCTTCATCCAAGCCGCATCTTCTATGTTCTTCCATCCAATGACGAGCGGCTCCATCTTGAAGACCTCCAGCGCGGATCCATCCTCTTCTTCCGACGACTAGACGACGAATGAAGATTCCTTTAAGGGACGTCATTCAAGATGGCGTCCCTCAAATTCCGATTGGCTGATAGGATTCTATCAGCCAATCGGAATTAAGGTAGGAAAATTCTGATTGGCTGATGGAATCAGCCAATCAGATTCAAGTTCAATCCGATTGGCTGATCCAATCAGCCAATCAGATTGAGCTCGCATTCTATTGGCTGATCGGAACAGCCAATAGAATGCAAGCTCAATCCGATTGGCTGATTGGATCAGCCAATCGGATTGAACTTGAATCTGATTGGCTGATTCCAATAATTTATATTGTAGCTATATTAGGGTTTATTTTACAGGTAAGGGTTAGACTTAGCTTTAGGGGTTAATAAATTTATTAGAGTAGCGGCGAGGTCCGGTCGGCAGATTAGGGGTTAATTTTTGTAGGTAGGTGGAGGCGACGTTGGGGGCGGCAGATTAGGGGTTAATAAATATAATATAGGGGTCGGCGGTGTTAGGGGCAGCAGATTAGGGGTACATAGGTATAATGTAGGTTGCGGCGGTGTACAGAGCGGCAGATTAGGGGTTAAAAAAAATATGCAGGTGTCAGCGATAGTGGGGGCGGCAGATTAGGGGTTAATAAGTGTAATGCTAGGGGTGTTTAGACTCGGGGTACATGTTAGAGTGTTAGGTGCAGACATAGGAAGTGTTTCCCCATAGGAAACAATGGGGCTGCGTTAGGAGCTTAACGCTGCTTTTTTGCAGGTGTAATTTTTTTTTCAGCTCAAACTGCCCCATTGTTTTCTATGGGGGAATCGTGCACGAGCACGTTTTTGAAGCTGGCCGCGTCCGTAAGCACCGCTGGTATTGAGAGTTGCAGTGGCGGTAAATTATGCTCTACGCTCCCTTTTTGGAGCCTAACGCAGCCATTCTGTGAACTCTAAATACCAGCGGTATTTAAAAGGTGCGGAGAAAAAAAAGCATGCGTTAGCTACGCGGGTCGTTACCGACAAAACTCTAAATCTAGGCGTAAGTCTTTCAATTGCTGGGGATTAGAAACTGCTAAACCTGGGATTAGAGGAGGGAACATCGAACAAATATTACTTAAAAAAGAAGCCAGATGGATTTTTAAATTAAACTCTGTGATGCCCCACGGCATGAATGAAAATAATAATTTCTGGGTTTATTTGTAAACTACTAATCTAAGATACTTATTACATAGTGGATTTATACATGAACATATTACTATATATGTGGGCAAATATTCATTTCCATATGCAAGTAATATGGGTGTATTATACACAGGGGACCCACTATGATATAAACATTACTACATTGGTGGATGAATAGCTACGCCCATCTGACATTAATATGGGATTGTATATATTAATCCAGAATGATAGTTGTTTTCCACTGTATATTGTATCAATGCATCATCTTATTATTATTTTTTAATCCGTAATTTAGAATATGCAATTAGGATAACTCTGGGAAGAGAAATTTATGATGATATACATATCATGATTTAGTAGATAGTAAACCCTTAATATAGGGTATGCACCCCGAATTGACTTTCCATTATGCCATGAAAAGTGTACAATGCTTAGAATTGACAAGATTAAAAAAGTCCCTATCTGAGCGTGTTAAACACATAATAAATTTGACTGTGAGAGCTACTTCATGGAGCTATAATAATGTAGAGTGAATTGAGTAAGGTAACTTCATATCACTTTAGCTCATGAAGCTATAAATTCATATGGTGCATACTTCCTATATATTTGTATTTATAATTATTATTTATTCAAATATTCATGCGTATCCCCAGGATGATTAAAATTATACAGATCTGACTATATCACATAATCAACACACCGACCCAATTTGGAAAGATATGAAGCCTTATATGATTTCAATAACTGACAAATACATAAGTAAGGATAATATATCCATAATGTATTCATTGGTATTAGTAGCTGAAATAGTATATTCTATACTAACAGCAGTCTTTCAGATGCCATGGAATATATGTCAACAAATAGTTAATGTTATGATTACATAGGAGTACATATCATTGAATGAAGACTTATACAATAATAGTCAGTTTTGGGTTTTTTTTTTTTTTTTTTTTTCAGAAGTGTGTACTGAATAGTAATTTATGAGAGGAATAGACTGTGACGATTTTCATCCAATTAGGAGACTGCTACCAACCACAACTAGGACTCCGATAAACTGAGGACACTGATAGGTTATCCTAGAGGCGTGCACTACAGCCTTCAGCTGATTGGTTTAGCATCTCCTTACCTAGGGGTTAAATGGCAGCACCTGGCAGTGAATCAGGTTTGTCAGTTCACTTGCTGAATCACATTGAGAAAGGCTGTACAACAGCTGAAACATGTTTGTGTAGTTCAACTTGTTTTTAAACTACTTTTATTACTCAATTTATACCACTTATAATTATTTTTGCTGCATTAACTGTTGCCTCATGCTACCCCTGACACCTGAAGCCGACGGTTCCTGATATCGGCCAGGAATACAGGGGGGTGACATGATAGCAGCAGTGCAGTAATTGTGGTGTACCTTTAGGTAATATATCTGTGTGGGTAATGATAGGTGATGTTTATCACCTTAGTCATTAATTTTTAAATAAATTCCTTAATAAAGATTATAGGTTTTAATACCAGTATATACATTTATTATTCGCTAGCAGATATTTCATGCTGTAATTTTACAGATTATTACAAGCGATAGGTGTAAGAGTGCTTAATATCCCCTCTATACTCTTCCATTTCCTTTTCCTATTTTTTGATATTAATTTAAAGGGGCAGCACCGAGGCTATATACATTACCTCCTCTATCCTATCTTTACTCATTGATACTGTGCCTATATTTGACTTTAAAATAACTTCTATATGAACAGTGATCCTCAACATATAAGGTTGCACATTTGGGGCACTGCGTCACTTGCAAGCCTGCTACAGGTAGTAATATTGGCTTTTACTGCTTAAAGAAGTGTAATTAACTGCCCGATCATCCCTTCCACACCGCACAATTATGCCAGGGAGAAAATCTAATAAGCCAGACTGTAATCCACAGCCTAGAACCATGCAGCAATTTCTGAAACATCCTAAAGGTACTCCTGCCCAAATGCAACGTGTACCAAATAGCAATGCACCCACTGATGATACACAATCCACTCTTCAGACTGCAAATCCTGCTTCTACTAATAATCCGCAAATTACAAAAGATGACCTTAAGTCCTTATGTACTAAAGAGGACCTTAAAGAAATGCTTTCTGAAATGAAGGGATGGTATGGAGATCTTAAGAGAGACCTGACAAAAGTGACACAAAGGGTCACCAACCTAGAGGAAAATCACAACACTACCTTCAATGATATTAATCATATATCCCGCCTAGTTTATGATCAGGAAGAAACCATATACAATTTACTCAAGAAAGTAGAAGATTTAGAGGAACAATTTAAGAGTACGTGGGATACCAGAATCCATACAGCCAGGAGCCCTGGAGGGATGCCTTCAGGCATTGTTCCTTACAGTAAAAGGGGACGATAATGCACCTGATATAGCAATAGAGAGGGCACATAGGGCATTAAGAGCCAAACCACTGCCCAAGGCACCTCCTAGAGATGTGATCCTGAAATTGCTGCACTTTAAAGATAAGGAAGACATCCTAAAGCACTCAAGACAAAAACAGGACCTGACGCATGCTGGTAACCGCATACAAATATTTAGAGATCTGAGCCCCACAACACTTCAGAAAAGGAGAGAGCTGAACTACATAACCATGGTACTTCGAGAGAAGAAAATCGACTACCGCTGGGGCTTCCCGGTTAGCATTATTGCAGCTAGTGGCAACACCACAGCAGTCTACAAGAATCAAGATGATCTACCTCGCTTCTGTGAAGCACTGCAGATACACATTCGGACCGGAGACCAACCAGCAGATGGCTCTACATTGCAGATCCCCCTCAGGAACAGGACAAAGCCCACAGCAGCGGTCTCGGTTGACCGGAACAATCTTAAGCACCCCTCCTTAGTGACTGTCGCTGATGATGTGGAGGAGTCACATCAGACAATGGACAGCATCTCTTTACAGCCCAGGCTGGGGGCCAGCCCATGAGACAAGGCTTCAGGTCATATAACGTGATTTATAAGTTTGTATTTCTAATGCTGGGTTTGATGGCGGGGATATTACCCTAAATATCTGTTTGACTGTTATCGTTGTTTACTGTTATCATAATTATACTGAGAGCACAGTTTAGTTTTCACATATTTGACATTCATTTGAGTTTCTGAGTTCTTTTTATACAACAATTGATCACAGTTTACACCCCTTTTTTTATTTGTTGGTACATAGAAATTCAGAGATCTGGAGATCACCCATTCCTTAGACACATAGGAGGAGTTAGGGCTATAGAGCAGACCGGAGGCGCCCAGCTCCCGACTTGCTCGCATAACCATACAGAGACAGCACACAAGACGCATACTACACGCATACTCTAGAGAGTTCATTTGCACACAGGGAATATGCAGCCACGCTCCCTCAAACTAATAACCATAAATGCAAAGGGGCTCAATAGCCCAGAAAAGAGGTCCGTCGCATTCACGCAATTACTCAGAGCTGGAGGGGACATTATATGTGTGCAGGAAACGCATTTTAAAAAAGGGAGAGAACCCAGGTACATCACCCACAAATATAGAACTTACTACTTAGCATCAGGCAACTCAAAGAAGGGCGGGGTGGGCATTTTCATTAAAAATACGATCCCCTTTCGGCCTACTCAGGGACCCCAACGGCTCATATCTGCTGGTGGTGGGAACATTATATAATTCGTACATCACAATAGCTAATGTGTACTTGCCAAACCAAGGGCAACACATAGTGTTTAAACAGTTGACACAATCACTACTGGAACATACAAGAGGTATACTGTTCATAGCGGGAGACTTTAATCTACCACTAGATCCCGCTAACTACACCTCGACAGGAACAACAAGTACACCGCAGAGGGTAATCAAAGCCATTAATGCACAGCTCCGTTCACTAAAGTTACATGACGTGTGGAGGTCACTACACCCAGAAACTCGTGACTATACCTTCTATTCACACCCACACCGCGTCTACACTAGGATAGACTACCTCATAACAGATCAGTTGGGTCTCTCTTTAATAAATGGCTCCAACATATTGCCAATCACATGGTCAGACCACGCCCCAGTCCAATGCACATTGGACTGGCCAGATATACCCGCGCGGCCCTACATGTGGAGACTTGACAAGCATGCACTAGATAACCCTTTATACAAGCTGGCAATTGATACAACTCTGAAGCATAATTTTAGTGAAGACGCCCTACCCACCTCTACAACTTGGGAAGCACATAAATGTGTGGCAAGGGGAGAGTTCATAAAACTCAAAGCAAGGGAGACCAAGCAAAATAGACAGTTCCTAAATTCCTCATCATATCAGATTAGATACTGGGAGTCGGAATTAAAAAAGAACACCTCCTCCACTACAATATTAAAATCCCTGACTACAGTCAAGACTGAGCTGAACATTCACCTTATTAAAGAATATCAAAGAAAGGTGTCAATTTTACAGCAAAATACTTTGAAATGAGTGACAAAATAGGCTCCTTACTTGCCAAAGCGTTAAAACGTAAACAACTAAGCACACATATATATACACTGATGGACACGACAGGGCATACGCAGAAAGACAGCGAGAAAATAGCAGAGACATTCCGACGGTACTATGAAACACTTTACAACATCAACAACAACAGTTTACAAACCGATATAGACAAATACCTAGAAGACATCCACCTGCCCACCCTCTCTCTAGAGGACACTGAATACCTAGATAGGCCGATTACAACTGAAGAAGTTAAGACAGCTATTAAAAATATGCCAAATGGAAAAGTCCAGGGCCAGATGGGCTAGGGTTTAAATATTACAAAACATATGCACACCATTTACTGAAACCCCTAACATCCCTATTTAACTCATTGCTACAGGAAGGAGGGTTTACAGACCAGATGCTGGAGGCAAACATAACTGTCCTACGCAAACAGGGGAAAAATCCAGATAGGCCAGAGAAATTTCGCCCGATATCGCTCCTTAATGTGGACATAAAAATCTACGCTAATGTATTAGCTAACAGAATCAATAAATTTCTCCCTGCTTTGATAAACCCGGATCAAGTAGGGTTTGTACCAGGTAGGGAAGCACAGGACAACACGCTAAAAGTGCTACAACTGGTAACACATGCTCAACAACAATATACACCCCTAATACTGGTCTCAACAGACGCCGAAAAGGCGTTCGACCGGGTACACTGGCCTTTTCTAAGAGCGGTTCTGATTAAAATGAAATTTAGTGAGACCTTTATAAGGCAAATATTCGCGCTATACAAGAATCCCACTGCAAGAGTGAAGGTGAATGGTCTGTTATCTGATAGATTTTCTATCAGAAGCGGAACCATGCAGGGGTGCCCTCTCTCGCTGCTCCTCTTTTCCATAACAATAGAGGCGTTGGCGCAAAAGATTAGAGAAGACATGCAGATCTCTGGAATACAGACCAGATCATGCATACACAAATTGGCATTATACGCAACGCGGACGATGTCCTGTTGACATTGACTAGCATAGAAACATCCCTCCCTAGAATTCTAGACACCTTTAATGAATACGGGCAATTCTCTAATTTTCACCTTAATGTAGTGAAGTCAGAGATACTGAATATCACATATGGTATAGAGGAGTTAAATACAGCACTACGTAACTTCCCTCTGAAGCTACAAAAGGACAAAATGAGGTACCTGGGAATATATATATCCTTGGACCCTCAGACTGTTTTCCAAGAAAATTACAAAAGACTGGAGATCGCGCTGGTAGCGGATCTGTCCAGCTGGAAAAACAAGTCAATTTCGTGGCTTGGACGGATCAACGTCGTGAAAATGAACGTGATCCCCAGATTGCTTTATTTGCTCCAAACCACACCAATTCCACTCCCAGGGAATTATCTGCAAAAACTGCAAAATCTAATTGAACAGTCTTGAGAAAGGCCCAGGGAAGGGCCAAAACGCGTTGGCTATTGTATGGTAAGCCTTATCTCAATTGCATTTAGGAATTTATTAGCGTTATTGCACTATTTTGTTTTTGTGTTTGTTTTCCACAGGTACACTGGGAATTCATGCTCTATTTTTGTTTATATGATTTTTAACCTTCATTTTTAACCTTCTCACTTACTCTGACTTTTTTTTGGATTTTTTGGATTTTTTTGGATATCTCTTGGATAAACTTTATACTACACTATATTTTTGGATAAATTGTATACACAAAAACACAGGATTCACTGATTTTGACAGGACTCATCTATAATATTGACTTCAGCACACATTTGGAATTTTTTTTATTTTTTACATTTCCATATATTTTTCAATTTTTTCACAGGAAGTTTCTCATGGCACTTCACTATGTATTTTAATTTTAATTTTTAATTTTTATCACTATATTCTACATCACCGCTGACACATTTTTATTTTTATATTTTTATTAACTTTCCTTTTTTGGACACAGTCACACAGACACTTATATTCATAGGAGAGACTCTATCTAGGATATATAACTGATTAAACAGCATTAAAGGACTAGGAATTTCTGGAATATTTTTTCAACAACAAGCCATTTGACAAACCACACCACTCTTTTAGAGAACTACAGCCTATTGGCCTAATAAGACGACCAAGTCTGTTTTCCAAGTGTTTTATCTGCATAAATTTCAAAGTTATTGTACATTGTGATATGTATTGATTTTTTATGCTACATGGATCCATGTATTTTTGTTTTTATGTGATTTTTATCCGGTTTAAATCTATGTAATTTTATGTGATAATTATATGTGATTTTATATGTGATATATATGTGACATTGTTTTAACTATTTTAACTGGTTATTTGTAACTGATCGCAAATAGACCATCTACTGTCTGTGAATAATAAATGTGTTAAAACCATAGCAATGTAGTTGTCCTCTGCCCAATTTGAGGCGCTCCTCAGACTCCACAATTATCTGTAATTTCTTCCAAGATATATTAGGTGTCTTGTTTTCTGGGGAGCTAGTAGGACACAGGGTAGGTGCTGTGAAAACCACACTTTTTTTCTAAATCTAGAGTAACATCCACCTTTGTGGAATGGCAAAAGCAAGTAGACACACTGATACATTTAGAGAGATACCACCACATTCAACAGGGTACCATAGATACACATGAGATAATGCTAGAATGGTGGGCAACACATAGGCAATGAATAGTGTAGGTCATCTTAGCCGACAGCATTGACATTCAGACCCCTTTTTAGAACTAATTGTTGGTGAGATCTATACAATGTCAAGCAATAAGTACACTGGTGGTCTGTGACCTTTTAATTGTGATCTTTTAAATGCAGTGGATATGCCTTTTGTTCATCTTCTCCCTTGGACCCTAATGTTTTATACTTGAGCCAGTAATGGCTGTAGAGCAACAGGCATAGTGCACCTATGGCTTTCCGGGACCTTAATCCTAAAAGTGCACTGAGAATGCATCATGGACTCCTAAGACTTTATCTGTAATATAGGATGTGTATATATCACTATGTCTCTGATAACCCTAGAGGGAATGATTTCCATGTGTGCATTATGACTCAAAATGTTATGTTATTCTGATTTTCTCTCTGAATGTACCAATGGAAAAAGTTGAAAAACATGTAATATCTGATTATACTCTAATAAAGCTTTTTGAAAAAAAAAAAAAATCAATGGAGATAGAGGACATCCTTGCCTTGTCCCACGTAGTAGCCTGAATGGAGTAGTCTGGTTATTATTTATCAGTAAGTATGCAGAAGATTCAGTATATAACAATTTTATTGTATTATATATATTACCTCTAAATCCAAATTTACTCAGGGAGGTCAAAAGATGATCCCATGTTATGGAATCAAAGGCTTTTTCAAGCATCAAGGGAGATAATAGCCTGATCATGTATAGGCGGAAGATTTTTAAATTTCAAATTATACCAAGTATTTGAAATAGTCAAAAATACTTTTCTAATATTTACATTTGAGGATCTTCCCCTCATAAAACCAGTCTGGTCCGAACAGATGATATCCCCCAATGAAGACTGAATTCTCTTTGCTATTAATTTAGTTAATATTTTATAGTCCAGATTTAATAGTGCAATTGGCCTATAGGAGTCCATACTCTCTGGATTTTTCTCGGGTTTCAAAATAATAGTAATTGCTGATTCATTAAAATCCCCTGGTGGCGTCAACTGTCCTGAACAAAACTTATTAAAAAGTAAGGTTAAGGCAAGCCAGGCATCTGAGCGGTCGCACATTGAGGGAGCTCTGCTCACATATTATCTTTAATTGTTAACTAGACCGCTCAATGTCGCCCGAGAATTCTTAAAACTACTCATTAATACTTTGGAGACCAGTACTGCAAGAGCCAGTGGAGAAGAGGGGATTTAAATTCACCTACACAGAGCTTTCCTCTATCGCCCATAACTTACACGCAACTCAGCTAAGGGGCGACCATTTTGCAGACCGCATGGTGCCCAGTGCCTTAAGAGAACAGACTGTAGCTGACTACTGAAATAAATTTACTCTATCTGCTTCCCGATCCTCAAGTATACCGTGAGACACAATCTGTTGGTGCAGCTGAACGCCCGAGTTTTACAGGAGAGCAGCGCACTTAAGTAACAACTAGGGTGCCCGGTGATACCGCATGATGGCTGTCACAGTAGTAGACCTGCTACAACTATTGGCTAATAAGATGGAGAGACAGTTTGAATCTCTTGTGGCAACCCTCAACGATCAGCGGAGTGATACAGACACTGAATATCTGCTGACACAAGCTTCCTCCAGGCTGAGCGACGCATTAGACAAGCCACAAGTGAGAGTAATGGAGGAACTAACTCCCAAAGATAAACAGACTAACCCTATCTTGCAGGACAGTGAGAGGAGGAAGGCAGGTCGCAAGTCAGAGTTCAGCGCTGATGGTAAATGTTTGATGGCCTCACTGAAACTGTCATCTAGCCCTCCGGTGCAAAGGCCGATTGTTGGAAGTCTCCAGACTCAATCTAAACATGAGCTGAATGCCAAAGCTAACATACCCCCAGCCACAACGTATATGCTCTTTAGCTCCTACTCAGATGCCGGGGACGGCCGAGACAGCAGATGGAGCGTCGCTACGGAGTCCTGCCCAGTGCTTTGCAGGTTTTCAGCTTTATCCCCTACAGACTCCATTATACTTGCCCTGTTCCCATACGAGGGCCGATTGATGTTGATCCAGTTGCGCTGTCTTCTGAGCCTCCTACTTACCGTCCTTCCACAAGTACAAGCAAGAAGAGCCATTCCTATGACCACTACAAAGCTAGGCGTTGGGTAACTTTACTCTTTTTTTTCACTACAGGAATTCCCAGCACTTAGACTTAATCATTGCAGTCTGGACTAATCTTGCAAGAGTTAAAGACTAAAAGCACCTTAATGAGAACGCTTATGTTTGACAGCGGTGTATATCTAACTATGTTTGTTATGTGTCTGTTATATATCTGTTTAATTTAGTCCAGGTTGCGCTCCCCACTATTGTCAGTTACCCCTAGTACCGCTAACCCACTTCTAGCCTGTGTACTTTAGACAATATATTTATTTACATACATGATGTCTAGGCTGGTCATATTCCAAACCTAAAATGCATGGGGTTGAAAAGCCCTATCTTAAATACGCCAAAGGTTACATGTGGGACAGGGCAGTTGTAGTTTATTTTTTTTTAAGCAGTGACTTGAGGAAAGCTTTTATACATATATATGTAGATCACTACACCTCCTCTTACCTCCAGTACTTAGTGCTGCATGCAGGGATAGCTCATTATCATACACCCACAATTTCAATAAGGGACTGGAGTCTGCAAACTCGATAACTTTATAACACGGTTTACTAAATTTACTATACAATATAAAGAAGAATTGCAGTAATGCAATATAATTTTATTATATCATAAATAGCTTTTATATTAGCCCCATTCTCTATATACATGCAGGTGTGTGATATGTATGGGTGGCCCCTGCTTCTACTTCCCACAACTCTCATCTACCACACCTCCGTCGCTACGGCAAACTCTATCTCTACGCGCATGTCATATATTTTGGGTTACATATTCTACAATTAACCATTGCTGGACTTACATATGGAAGCTATTCTGCTCACTAAAATGAACATACTAGGCAGGTTTGATGTACATCCAATTGATCCTGTTTAGTTACTCCACCCAGTAGAATGACCTCTTACTCACTAAGATAGGTCTTGTCAAAGTTCAATTTGCCTGGCTGATAATACCTAATGAGATTTTATAACTGTTTCCACCATATTTGTCATGTAGGGAGTCAATTTATTGTGGTCTAAGATAACCTTCTCTTAAATGTTCAGTTGAAGATTTGTAGTAGGGATTTTGTGACTACTTCTTACATATCTGTCTTATAGGGTATCAGTTTATAATAGATTCCTATTATCCCTTTTGGATGCCCAAATACGAAATGAGCTCCCTCATACTATGTTGTTACACCTCTATTTACCTCCCATTTTTTTTTTTTTGCATTTCTTTTTTTACTATTATTATTTTTATATTGTTATGGCCCGCATATTCTATGTAAGACAAAAAACCCAAGAGTGTTTTATCTCATTTACACCAATTATATCTCATACTGTGCTATAATTATATCTGCCCAGTATATAATTGTACTCATGTCATTAGAATTTCAATATCAACCCCCCAATTATCTACTAACTATATCAACAACTAGAATGCCCGCCCCCCCCCCTACCTTTCACCCTCCCCTCTTTCATCTCTCTTGAGCAGCTTTGGTCTGCTGATTTTTCCCATCTTGCTTTCCCTAGTATCAGGTCCAAAAGTGACCATTCTCAACACCAATTTCCTCCCTCAGTATCCATCAGCCTGGTTGGGTTCAAAAGTAACCCTTTCTTTTCATGGAGGAATTAATTTCATTTCAAAATATAATATATAAAAGAGGTTTCAGATGACTAGCCATATGGTTTTAATGTATCATTCTTGACTCAATTACTATATATCTGTCTGTTATGTAATCTGATATCTATGTTTTATGGTATTTCGCATATGTTGTATTATCTCCATAACCTCAATAAAAATATATTTTAAAAAAGTAAGGTTAATATTTCAGTAATATCTTTAATTAATATTTTATAAAATTCAGCTGGTAATCCGTCCAGTCCAGCAGCTTTATTATTGGCTAATTCTCTAATAATCTTAGTTATTTCATTCTCTGAAATTGGGATATTCATTTTCTCTACCTCTATCGGACTAATCCGAGGATTATGGATACGTTCCCAGAACTGTTCTTTCTTTTCTAAATCAATTATAGGATGGGAATATAATTTCTCATAAAATTCCTTAAAGGCTACTTTAATTATATCTGTCTCTATGAGCATTTTATCTTGATATCCTATTTTAGTAATACAGGAGGTACTTTCTTGATTTTTATTAATTTGCGCTAAGAATTTTCCAGATTTATTACCAAATCTATAAAATTTAGAAGCCTGCTTAATATCCTCCTTAATAGTCATAGTAGAGAAAAAATCATCCCTTTTTTTAGCCTCTAGATACTTACTCAAGTTACTTCTACCTTGATCTCTAATGTACCTTGTATATGCATTTATTAATTGATTTGTTACCTGTTCCTTTGGCCAAGTTTTCTTTTTTATTTAAACATATAGGACTTTATCTCTCCTCGTAAAACAGCCTTCCCAGCCTGCCAAAAGATGTCAGTTTTTTCCAAATATCCTAAATTATTTTGTTTATATTCTGCCCATTTACCTTGTAGGAAGCTAATACATTTTATGTCATTCAATAAATATTTAGGAAAGGAGAAAAAATAACCTGTTCTATTACCATTTGGTGTGTCAATGGATAAGGATATGGGAGCATGATCAGAAATGGTAATCTGACAAATCTTAGCCTTTTTAACCAAATTTACTAATTTTTCTGAGATCAAGAACATATCGATTCTAGACAATACTGAAAAAGTTTTGGAGAGACATGTATCTCTCATCTGGATGCATGTTCCTCCAAATATCTTGTAATTTTAAGTCTTTTTTTAATCTTTTCAAAATCAAAGCTTCCTGTTTCCTTCTATACTCTACTGACTTATCCTTACCTTACCTTTATTAATATCTTTTTCCAGAGTTCTATTTCCCTTTTCTTGTGCTTCCACTTGCCTTCTATCTAAACTATTGTTGGGGCGTCAAATTCAGATCTCCCCCAAGTACAATTTTCTTATCTGAAAATAATAATAAAATATCTTTGAGATTGTTCCAAAACCTATTATCTAACTCGTTTGGGCCATATACATTACATAACACATATTGTTGCTTGTCATTCTCTATATCTATTATGATGTATCTATCTTTCTTATCCACAATAGACTTCTTAATACTATACTGTAAATTTTTATTTAACAGAATCGCAAGGCCTCTTTTCTTTTCCTCACCAGCTGTGCATATAACCTCTTTTACCCAACCCAACTTAAGTTTTAAGGCTTCCTGCGGTTTTAAGTGTGTTTCCTGGAGAAATAATACCTGGGCACCCAATCTTTTAGCGTGTTTAAAAATTGATTTCCTTTTAATGGGCGATACAATACCACCTACATTCAATGATACGAATTTTAAAATCATCTAATCAGATATAGGTATAATTTAATATAGAAATTACAAAAGAACAAAAAAAAAAAAAGGGGGAAATTAAAATTCATTCCCCCTATCTGAGACTCTGGAAGCAGCAGAACAAGTTCCTTCTTATCCTTAATTACATTTCTTTCGAACCTATCCATTCTCTAGCCTCAGTTTCACCCAGAAATTGTCTTATATCCCTCTTGCAATTGGACACTTATTTTAGCGGGATATAATAATCTAGCCTTTAATCCTAGTTGAATCATTTGCGTACAAATTGGAGCCATGACTCAGCGTCTATTTGAAGTTTTAACAGAGAAGTCATTAAACAATAAAATCTTTTTACCTCTAAAATCTATAGAACTATTTTTCGCTCTATATGCCGGCAATTTGTATTTTATCTTGGAAGTTTAAGATTTTTAGAATAACAGGTCTGTTAGTGTATATACCTTCACTTATTTTCTTTCTAGCTCCCACCCTGTGCATTCTTTCTATTGTAGGAAGGAAGTTAGCCTTATTCAAGTCTAGCAACATCAGTAAATCTTTCTCAACAAACCTTTGTAAATCTTTGTCTAAAATATCTTCTGAAAGCCCTATAATTCTTACATTGTTTCTTTGGGAACAATTTTCTAAGTCTTCTAGCTTGGACATGATGTTATTTACCTGTTTCTTAATTATTTGAGTAGTTTTTTCTTGAGAACTTTCCCTATCTTCTAATTCTGACACTCTTTGCTCCACCTGTGTTAATCGAGTAGCGTATTGTTTGACTTCATTAGATAATGTAGTTATACTATTTTGTATAAGATCAAATTTAGGTGAAAATAGTGCATTCATTTGATTCAATAAATCTGAGTTTGTGCTCTGTGTGGTATTTTCCTCATTAAAATCTTCAATTGTGTCTAAAGTGGATTTATTTCATTTATCCTGTGTGCGACTTTTAGTAGCCTTTTTTGGTGACTTATTTTTACTTATATACTTATCCATCCATTAACCAAAAAAAAGGGGAAGAGAAAAAATATGTAAATTCTATTTCCCTATCCTCGTGATACTGTGATATTCCTAATTAAAAAAAAAAGGGGAAGAGAAAAAGTGTGTGAATTCTACTTCCCTATTCCGTGATAATGTAGTATTTGTGCTTTCCAAAAAACAAAAAACAAAAGCACAACCAAACAATACTAATAGATTACAATATAACGCATTCTGGGGTTATGCCCTAGCTTTCCTTTCACAAAAATTGTCAGTTTGCCTAAGTATAGTTCTCAAACTGATTTTCTCTTTCTCCTTCCTTTTCCTTCTTCTCTTCCTTCCCTTCTACAGCAGTTAGTTGAAGCTTTCCACCCTGTGTTTTAGTAGGGATTGATAATATTGATACAAACGATGGTTACATCCTTCCAGCCCCCCTTTAATCCTGCAGATATCAGTTAAATCTTTACGTCCACACTCAGACTCAGATCTTCTTGCAAGAATTAGTTACAGCCTTTCAGCCACACTTGCTTTGCAAAGATTAATCACAGCCTTCCAGCCACACTTAAGAAATATGTAGTAGAGCTTTCCAGCCATATTCCACCACTGGGTATCTGCCGGTAATAGCTGTTGCAGGGTTTAGTCAAGACCTTACTCTCAGTCCCAGTTCTTATAGATAAGTTCGTTACAATCCACACTCAGACTCAGATCTTTTTAGTTGCAGCCTTTCAGCCACACTCCGGCCCCTGACTTTTGCAGAGGTTTAGTCACAATCTTCCAATCTCTTTACAGTCTTGAACCTTTGATATTAATTACAGCCTTTCAGCCACATTAAAAAAATGTATGTTACAGCCTATCAGCCCCACTCTAATGTTTAGACATTTGCCAGTATTAGCTACAGCCTTCCAATCACCCCCAGGTCCATTGCTTTTGCATATATTAATGACGATCTCCCACTCAAGCTCAGGCACCGCTCTTTTAGCAGAGTTTAATTACAGCCTTCTAGCCATAGTTAAATCTTATACTTTGCAATTATTCCAATCATTCTCAGATCTTATTCTTTGCAGAAAATAATTAAGGCCTTGTACTCAATTCCAACTCTTTTTACCAAGGTTAGTTACAGCCTTTCAGCCACACTTAGAGCTTGTATTTGTGCAGGGGTTATTTTTAAAAGCTTTACACTCAGATCCCCAGAATTCAAGCTAGATTCTTTTACCAAAGTTTAATTATAGCCTTCCAGTCACATTCACGTCCTGTGTTTTATGAGAATTAGTTACAGCCAGCCCCCTAGTTTCAGGTATTGTTAGTTGAAATTTTTTTTTTTTTTTTTTTTTTTTTTCAAACATTTTTATTGAGGTTGTAAAACAGAAACATCAGGCAATTTACATCACATAGTTCCAAGCATATCCAGAAACAAAAAGCACTAGCATAAACGTAGTCCCCATATGCTATGCCATTGCAGTTATACAAATTATGCCTAAGAAGACAAGTAAATAAGTGAACCTCATTTTTTCTTTTAAGGTGTTTCCCCTAAAAATAAAGTGAAACATTAGATGGAGTAACATCCCCTGAAATATATAGAGGCCTCTCTTGGACCCCCTGGAGTAAGGGAATGACATACTGGGGGATTTTGGGGAAGAAATAAAATAACAAACCAGGCCACTCTTGGACCCAAGATATTGTGCAAAATAATCATTAATCAACATCATGTACAGTGAGCTGAGCATATAGAATGACTATATAGGTCTAACAGACAAACTTTTGTGTCCATTTTAACTACTACAAAACAGATGTTATGTTTACAGTGCTTGCTACTAAACTAGGGGAAGTTTAAATTTTACATGAAGATACAACCCCACACTGAGCTATATGCTAACAGAACCATTGGTCTATTCCAGACAATATAATGAACGTCATTCACATTAGCAAACATTAAGAATCTGTACTTACAAACATACCAGTGAAAGGGCCTTAAACAGACACAATAATTCACAAGGCATCGGTGAACAGATGTTATGGGCAGTGTGTGCTGTAAGAACATATCATAAAATTGCTCTGAACAAGCCTGATGTGGTACAAAATTATATACGCAAAACCAATGAGCTTGTGCTAGGAGTCTCTGATATATAAACAGTGATACTTCCTAAGGAGGAGCTAAACCAGGCAAATTAATTTAGTGCGAGCTAAAGAAATGGGGAAACTTAAAGAAAAAGTAGCAGTCCTCTTAGCCATGATAGCTTAAACTCCGCTGTGAACTTAAAGCTGTAGTCCACATAGTCCTCATAGTGGATTCCCTCTGTGGACAGGAGTGCCATTTAAATAAACAGGTATAGGAATAGAAATAGAACCGGAAGGGTGCAGGGATGCTGTGGTTGTCTGTTGTCATAAGCAGGAATAAAAGCCATCATGGAAGTAGCTATAGCCACTATATAGGGCAAATAAAGTTTAGTCTCTGTGTCTAGCCACAGTCACTCTATACCTGATTCTAGGTAGGCCTTATAAGAGCTCGTGGAAGCTCTAAGACCAAGCGCCTGCACGGTCTGGTTAACCCACTCCACATCTTTGACAGCCGACTCCAACTTTGAGAGCTCCTGTCACACAGAAAGGCATGCATACGTTGATAGGGGAAAGGCCGCTTTGCATATATGGGGCAGGAAGCATGCTACCACATTGGGTCCCCAAATATCTTGAATTCCGCCACCCTGGCGCAAGGAGTTTCATTTCTTTTTGGGTATTATGAGGCAACCGCATATTGGGCTGCGGATTCCAAACAATTTCTATGACCTCAGAGCTAGGTAGGGATATCACTGCCTGTTTCGCCAGATCCCCGCAGATCCCTGCACCAATCTTGACTGGGTCCCTGGAACCACATCTGCTACCTTTGATCACGGACTGCACAGTGTCCCTCATGCATGTCTCAGACACTATGTGTACCTTTGGGCTTATGGGCCCTCCATGGCGGTTGTGCGGTGGCAGTGTGGTAAGTAAGGGAACCTGAGTTATCGACATTCTCGTTGTGCTGATCAGGGTGTCATCTGTGTTTCCTGGGCAAAACCCGTAGCGCCTGTCACCCGCATGAAGCGGATCTCTAGGCTTGGCTCCGGCGTCCTCCACAAGTGTATCCCCGCTCGCATCTATGTCACGCTGCAAGCATGGCTTTTCGCTCTGGCTGTGTAAGTGCCTTTTAGGAGACATTTCTTTGAACGCTGCTATCAGCAGTTGTTTCATGCTTTGGAAGTGGTCGTCTAGAAGATCGCGGATTTCCACCTCTCTCAAAGGTAGCGCCATCTTAGTGTCCCTTCTATAGAATGTTTGAGCTCTTAAAAGGTGATTGCAGTCGTATGTTGTAAAGTTGAATCATGCAAGGTAGTAGCAGAAATAATTGTCTGAGACCAAGAGTAGATATTGCAGCCAAATAGTGGCTGCCTAACCCGTGTTACCGGGGGGGGTGTTGAAATCTTCGTAGTAGGCCGCCGCCTGAAGTTGCAACGGTCCAGATCTGGGCTGGAGGGACAAAAGCACAGTGATCCTAGGATCTATATATTCAGTGGGGTATGAACGTACTTCATACACAAGTCTTTTTTGCGGGTATGCTGTAAATTCCCCCAGTTAATCGGCGGATTAATAAGATCTCCTCAGCAGCCTCAAATATTGCGACCGAAGATGGCCGCTGCCCGGACACGCCCCCCATAATGTTAGTTGAAATTTGTTGCCTTATTTTACTTATCTCGTGCTGTGTTGCCAACGTCTCACAGTCCATATAAGTATAAAATAGACAATACTTATCTGAGTGGGGCCGTGGATCTGATGAGTCCTTCCCAATTTCTATGGAGACTAACCAGTAGGTAAACTGATCTATAATCCCATCTGGACTGGGAGAAGATCAGCATGTTGTTTATGCCTCCTCACACCCCTTTAAGCCTACAGGGGGTGGGTGTGATATGGTAAGTCAGCCTTCCTCACACCATGAGCGAGCAAGATCACAATCTCTGACTGCAGGGGAAAAAACTCCCTCTCCCCAGTCTGTACTCCTTCCTCCCTTGACGAGGCTATGAGCGTGAGTGTGTAGGGGGATACCATAGAGAGAGCTCAGTTCTGATCAAAGGGCTTTTCTCTGGGTGCTAGCAGCAGTGCTCTGATAGCCCTGACTCCCAATGACTGCCTAGGGGTATGCCGCAAGGATGAGGTAGGCCACAGACCGAGCGGAGCTCATAATCTTGCGACTTGCACACTTGCCACTCCTACCGGAAGTCTCTCACTCATTTGTTAATGAGATACCTGCTAGTCTAAGTGAATACTATCAGACCCTCCCTAATATAAACAAAAGACAAATGTCTGTTAGGAAAAGAAACACAATTTTGAAATGTGAGAAGCTAAAAGTTTGAATTGTGTATATATATATATATATATATATATATATATATATATATATATATATATATATATATAATATATTATATCAAATTGTATTCCAATGCTGTACAAATAATTAACTAATAACCAGTGTATATAATGTACCACATATTCAAATGTATAGATAAGTTAAATATGGAATTAAGTGTATGCAATAACCAGTGTGAAATGTATGTATATGTGCCTATTTGTATATATACGTATATATATATATATATATATATATATATGTTTTTGTGTGTGTGTGTGTATCTATCTATGTATGCACTTGATTTGGATGTTTATGTATTCTATATGAAGATATAAACTAAGTACCTGACCAAGTATGTATCTAAATCATAAGGATTTCATTTTTAAACTGGTACAGTTTAGTTAAATGAAAAAATTAAATGAATATATGGAGATTGATAGAGAGATATAATATATATATATATTAAAGCCTATGTATACCTAATTTTAAACAAGGTGACCATGCGTGATATAAAAATACGAAACATCACAGATCAAAATCAAGGTGAAATAAATGTGATGACTCAAAGAGAATCATAAATGCAACACACAAAAAATATTAAATAAAAATATTAAATAAAAAGTTCATATAAGGGTATACGTGTTCTTGCTGGGACTCTTCTGATTCTTTGTATCCTTAGAGTTTCTCAAAGAAAGGAGAGAGAAATAGCAACATAGTGTGATTCTGTGACAATATCCAGGATATGTATCAAACTTTTGGCCAAATGCCTACTCACATGAATTAGAGCTTATGACCAAGCTCAGTGAAATGCGCACACCCACTTTGTACTGGTGGGTAAACAGTACTCTCACGGCAATACAGTGCAATATA